>NC_082388.1:2067302-2215799 GCF_031168955.1 Gadus macrocephalus
TTAACAAATTGCTGTAGCCACTAGCAACAGATATAGCTATCAAGGTCCTCCATCCAGAGGTACGGCGGGCGGTCACAGACACACTGTGTCAGCTAGCTGTAGCCGCTAGCTATAGTTAGAGCTACAGTCAGAGCTACAGTCAGAGCTACAGTCAGAGCTACAGTCAGAGCTACAGTCAGAGCTACAGGTAGAAATACATGTAGAGCTACAGTCAGAGCTACAGTCAGAGCTACAGTCAGAGCTACAGTCAGAGCTACAGTTAGAGCTACAGTCAGAGCTACAGTTAGAGCTACAGTTAGAGCTACAGTCAGAGATACAGTCAGAGCTACAGGTAGAAATACATGTAGAGCTACAGTCAGAGCTACAGTCAGAGCTACAGTTAGAGCTACAGTTAGAGCTACAGTCAGAGCTACAGTTAGAGCTACAGTTAGAGCTACAGTCAGAGCTACAGTTAGAGCTACAGTTAGAGCTACAGTCAGAGCTACAGTTAGAGCTACAGTTAGAGCTACAGTTAGAGCCAGATTGATGCCAGTTCTGAGAACTGTGCAAAATCCAAATCCCTGAATGGAATTGATATCCCGAAAGAACGGGGCTCGAAAGCACAGAGCTAACCTAGCTAACCTAGGAATGTCATTAATTATGTTGCAAATGCTTGTTATTTCATGTTTTAGACACAGCTACGACATCCACATCACAGCGACCGTAGACCAGTCCGGGTTTAGATCGGGGAACCTCCTGGACCTTAAAAACCCTTTCTTTAGGTCAGTCCGTCGCTCTGTCATGTTAATCCACTGTCAGGATGTTAATGTTGATGTTATTTTCCTGTGATAGGCCCAAGGTCCTTTAGGTTTACACTTTGACATTGTTTCAGTGTCGATTATCATTCTAACCTTAACATGGCAGCCTGGTCAATGTTGAACTGGGTTTGGTAATATGTATCCTTAAATAGTAACAAGCTCACAAACTCAATGAAATTAACAAACTAAAACAAAGTGCCGTTTTAAGAATACCTACTGGTCTTGAAACGCACCGTTACGTCACATAGCAATTAACCTGCATAGGAGCATTGGGATCTTAGCAATTAAGTAATTAAGATAGTGACGTTTTTTCAGTATTTGTATTTTTCCATAATTTCCATTGGCCAGGGTTAAGGTGCATGTTTACCACCATTTACCATTACACAGACGGACTCGTCCAACTCTTGGGTCAGCAAGCCCAAAACTATCCCTAACACACAAACTTGTCTTTTTATGTCGTCTTATTTTAAATCACTGATTTGTAAGTGTATTTATTTTATTTTATATTTAGTTAATGCGCTATGTACAGCACTTTGGGCAGTACGAGCTGTGTTTTAAATGTGCTCTATAAATAATCTTTACTACTTACTTACTAACTCTCACTGTCTTGTGTGTGCAGAATGCCGACCTGGCTCCATGGCTAGAAGGTCCATAATGGACCACCTCAGCAGATCCCACCTTCTACATCTAGAATCCACCAAGACAAAATGTACCCCTGTTCCATAAACATTATAATGCTGTATTAACACATTGGTGGAATAGCATTGTTTTCAAAATAAAGCACAACTAAGGATTTTTATCCGATTTCAATTATTGTTCCCCTTAGCTGATTGTATTTGACTCACATGTTGCAGTTAAAATAAAGAACAATAAATTATTATATCCAATTATCGTTATTGCACCCTTGAGTTTATTTTATTTTTATTTTACCAGGAATAATCCCATTGATATTCAGAATCTCTTTTACAAGCAAGTTGATGTATTTGGCCCCCTTTAAATACACGTATGAATGATCTTTAATTTATTGTCTGTTCACGGTGAGTAAATGTTCTCGTGGTGGAATATATCACCATAGGGGGACACTAAAAATAGCAATACAATTTTTAAAAATACACAACACTAACTACATACTAAAATGTTAAACAATACACAGTACCTAAACTCATTAAAACGTCTTAAATTTCATTAAAACCAATTAAAGCTCTAGCTGTTGTCTCATATCTCATCACAGGGGGGCGCTCAACACACCCGAAATGTTTTAATACTACAAAATACTAAGAGTGTCTTTCTGAATTGTTTCTTTAATAAACGCATTCAAACGTATTAATAATAATTAAAACGTATTCAAACCAATGAAAGCTATAGCTGCGGTATACTATCTCACCACAATGGGAGCGCTAAAGACACCAATATAATGTGTAACAACACTAACTAATGTGTGTCTTTCTGAATTGTTCCTTTAATAAACTAATAGAGAGCTGTTTAAGACATATTGAACTTAATTCAAAAGAATTCAAAGGTTTCAAAACGAATTAAACCTAATTTGCGCCTATTAAAAGCATGGCTGCGGTCTCTTATTTCCACAGAGTGGGTGCACCACACCAGTGACGGACTGGGATTAAAAAACGGACCCGGCATTTTCACCACCAGCGGCCCACACGGGGACGCGCACGCACGACGGGGAAGTTAGCAGGTGTTGATTTAGCGATAACTCTGTTTATAAGCCGTTAATAACGCTTTTATCGAACCATAAACCCATCGAGAACAGCATGGGTGGATTACTGCACGGGCACACCGGGCACATGTCCAGGGGCCCAGGGCCCCACAAGTTGCTAACACTGGGGTCCAGGCTGAGGGCCCCACAAGTTACTAACAGCGGGGCCCTGGACCCCACTGTTAGTAACTTTTAATGTTGCATTTTTGAAGCAATCAGTAGAGAAATACAAAAATTCAAGCGAAAACAGCAACAGTAGGCCTATTACTACTGAGTAAATAAATTAATAAAAAGATCACTAGGGGGCACTATTTCAGTTTGTGAATTTGAGACCGTTCAAGAACAAGTCACTGTCATTTAAACATGGAGCAACGGCGAACTCTAAGTGGAGCGTTGAAGCAATGAATTTATTCAGTTCAGATCATTTATCAAGCCTGGAGATGATGCAACCCCAAAAGGACTGCTACGAATTGTAGCCTACTCGATTGTGGACTGCAATCTATGTTTCCAAATGTGTATGTAGCGCTACGGCTTTTTCTGACTCAGCCCGTCAGTAATTGCGAAGGGGAGCAGTCATTCTCTCTTCT
The DNA here is from genome assembly GCF_031168955.1 of Gadus macrocephalus. Classification (NCBI taxonomy): domain Eukaryota; kingdom Metazoa; phylum Chordata; class Actinopteri; order Gadiformes; family Gadidae; genus Gadus; species Gadus macrocephalus. The sequence continues at coordinate 2,070,401 of NC_082388.1, forward strand.
GTCCAGGATTAAAAATGAACTGAGGAAGAAAATGTCACAAAAACGCCTCAAGGCACTTTCTCTCATTGCAATTGAGAGCGACCTTACCAATGCACTGGACTGATGATATCGTGTGGAGGATTTCGCACGGAACAGAGCCCGGAAAAAATGCATTTCATAGGTGAAATGCATTACTGTCAATTAATGTAAGGAACTGTTCGTATTGAGTTGCTTTAAGAAGTTTTTATTTGTGGTAGAAAAGCGGTGCATTCGAAATTCGTTCAAATCGCCAAAAGTTTCATCAATTATATATATTTTTTATCCTGTTTTGGTTAAATAAAGATGCATTTATTTGTAATAATTATTGTGAGGTTGCCTTTCCTGTGCTACAAATCCTGCTGAGTTGCAGGTATAGGCCAATGACTTATTATCGCCAATAAGTGTGTGTGTATTCTGGGTGCGTGTGTTTATGTTGGAAGGTGGGGGGGGGGGGGGGTTGGCCTGCGGAGGCCACGTGCCTAGGGGCCCGATATGTCATAATCCGTCTATGGAGAACAGGACATGCTTGAGGATATGGTGAGTCCATCACTTAATAATATACGATAAGATGAGTGAGCATCAGTCAGCTAAACTGACACGTTTAACGTGAATTCAAACATCAAAATCGAAGACGTTTTGCACTCTTCCTGCACAACGGGACACCGTTATTTCGGTGGATTTAAGTGCACCTTTTGTTCAATGCACGATCGATGAAGACCGACGGATCTTCGCAGTTCATAAGTGGATATTGTGTCTCGTTGTGAACCTTTCTTAGGCGCAACAATAGCGACTTTGAAGTAACCCAAGACACATTTCAACTCGTTTTGTGTGCATTTATATTGAAAACGTGTTGCGTGTGTGCGTACAAATGTAGCAATAGTTTGTGAGTTCGTTCGTAGTTCGTTGAGGAGAGAACGGCCACCAAATTTCTCGCCATTTAATCAACAAATAAATCCCATCGCAGGCAGTAGGATCTTTAATCATGAGTACTTAAGGATTTATCGATTGATTCCTCGATTGATTGATTTATTAAATGATTGATTGACTTGATTAAATTGCGAGAAAATGGCGGCCGTGACCAAGAAAGCCTCAGCAGCAGCAGACATTCACCCACACGCTGCTGCTGACACGAACTTCCGCAGACATCCATCCACGCACAGAAACATCCACCAGCACACCGGAAATCGGAAAATAGGAAATAAAAATCGGAAAATAAAATAAAAATCGGGCGTTTGGTAATGTGTTAACATAAATGAACGTAATAAATTACGGTATAAAATCGGATAAACGCTTCCGGTTTTGGACAGAAGACTTGACACTCGCTGTTGACTTTAAACTGGAGTTTATGGCTCTTCTCTTTCTGTAAATACACACACCTTATTCAGAATTCTTAATTCAGAATTCCTTCTGTGTTATGCTGCAATCATCTCAATGTAATATATATTCAATTTAACAAGCTCTGTGTGTAACCAAAGTGAATAAGTGAAGTCATAAAAAAATCAAAACATTGTAAACGTTTGAACACTTTATTCGGAAGCGCGTCATACACTCAACAGATAACCAAACTCAGAACACACACACACACACACACACACACACACACACACACACACACACACACACACACACACACACACACACACACACACACACACACACACACACACACACACACACACACACACGGCGTTGACTTGTAGATCCTCCTCTGCTGCCATGTTAAGGAAGACCTCCGTGTCTTCCTGAAAATCAAAGGTGACTTCTGGCTTTGAAACATCGTTAAAAAACGAGTGATGCATCTACAAAAGACAGATTTTTTTTTTTACAATTGATGTTGTAATTGTAGAAAAAATTAAGATCAAAGACGATAAATTCTCACAGCACAGCAAACTATATAAAGGCCGGTAATTCAGTAGTGTTAGTCTACACGAAACAGGCTGAAAAATGAAAAAAAATATTATTTATTAGGGGTGTGTGCACTGTGCAGCAATTATTGTCCCTTCAGAGCATCAACTTGATCTATTATTGGCATATAATTAATGATGAGATATATTTCTACCTCATACTGTACTTTACATCTGTTTCTCTCTGTCATTATATGTTTTATGAACTGTCCGAGCCCCAGCACCTTATTAACTGGGGGACATTGAACATTTAGAATCTGAGACAGGATAGTAGGCTATTACATAACAGTAATTCATTAACTTTTATCAGTTTTATTACATTTTTCCTCTCTTTTACCCCTTTTAACTGAACTAAGTGTTATGATCTCTTAGTTATAAACTGATTGTATGAACTAAACAGGCCGATCGAATATTTAAAGATCGATTTTGTCTATTGAATGATATCACACTTCTCAGCCACCGCTGCGGAGATGAACAGCTGATAGGTGCAACTCTAGTTAAAGCGGAACGAGCTGCGTCAATTCAATTCGTGCTCATTATTTTATCACAACTTAACTCTGTTTTGGTCTACAGATGACTGTCAAAAGTAAACATCTTAGGAACGTTTACACTCTACAAATCTGTAAAATCGTTTAATAAGACCGACTATAGGCTACACAATGTTTACAAAAAACATTTGCCTATCAATCCGTGTATGGTTCGTTCTTTGAATATTCCGATTTAAAACAAAATCAGAAAAACCAAATAACAGTCGTTCTTTGGTTTTTCTGATTTGGTTTTGAAACGGAAAAAGGGGAAAAGGAATAAACAAATAAACGGCATTTCATTTGTGTTTGTGTATTGTTTGTTGGTTTTTTAAACCCGAAACAGAAAAACAAAAATAGATACATTTGTAGGCTAGGCCTACACCAGAAGAAAAAAAGAGCCTACCACCTAAACCAGCAATAGACTGTCCAATTATATTTAGCCTCAGTTATGGCCGCACTTGAACCATATGGGGATTTTATTCGTGAACTATTTGACAATGGAAAGACACACGACGAGATCAGTACCGCTCTAAAGCAATCTGGTGCACCGAAGTGCTCCGTTATGACGGTGAGGAGGTTCTGTGTGGAGCACAACCTTCGAAGAAGAAATCTAGTTTCCTTCTTCTTCTATGTAGCCTATTTTACAATATGTAGGCTACTTGTCATTTAGATGTATTTTAATGTTTTATGACCAGCTAGGTTTCTTAGTAAACAGCCACCTGGAATATCATGGGGATCTTCTCCACGGTCATATCGTCCACTTGCAGACTAAGTCGCCGGCTCCCACGGAAAACAATAAAGCTGGCCATTGTAGAATGCGAGACTCAATGGAAAGTTTGAAACGTCTTTATAGGTATTTTTTTAAAACCACGTGCCCTTTTCCCGGCATTCATTGTGGTTTTATCTAAATATCACACAAACCAAACAAGCAACTGGATTATTCAGTATTCCCGTTTTGATTTAAAAAACAGAAAAATGCGGTTTATTTGTTTATTCCTTTTGCCCTTTTTCCGTTTCAAAACCAAATCAGAAAAACCAAAAAACGACTCTGTTATTTGGTTTTTCAGATTTTGTTTTAAATCGGAATATTCAAAGAACGTACCATGCACGGATTGATATCCATCGTCAGTGTGGATTTAAACAACTGGTGGATGTTTCTGTGGGTGGATGTCTGCAGCGTGTGGGTGGATGTCTGCAGCCAGACCCCTCTCGCCGTGACCCACATTCACGGCCGCCATTCTCTCGCCATTTCATAAATTAAAGACGTCAATAAAAAAGTTGTCAACAAACAACACAAACTAGTGTGTGTCTTTCCGCATCGTTTCATTTTAACGAATTAATACTCATCAAAACGTAGAAAAGCTTTTTATTGATTGCTGAAAAGGCGGCTGTGATCATCGTTAGGAGAGAGTGCTGAACCAGAACTCAACTCTGGAATATTATTGGTGTATTCCCTGACAGATCCAGACAGGCAGTACACCCCCCCTCGCCCCCATCCACGGGCCGGCCCCCCTGAGCATCATGGTTTTCCCCAACCGGCTGTTTGTGGGGCGCGTCGACTGCCGGGTGAGACTACTCCTCTTCCTGTTTACTCCTGATTGGTCTCTGGTTATTGTTAAGTCATATATGTTAAGCATACTTAATCATACTTTTGCTAATACACAAAGTAATACATTAACTAATACATTAAGTAAAACGTTAACTATACATTAGGGTTACCGCGGTGTGGACATTTTCACACCGATTAATACGCTTGTGTCAACACCGGTATTACCGGTATAAACGGTATTAACTTTGAAACTATAGGTCAACCGCCATCTTCTCCGTCAACTCTCCTCTCACTCGGTGACAGCGGCTGGCAGTGTGCCAATTCTCGGCGTCTTATAACGTTCTATATATAATAGTATAATATAATTTTATATATCATAATATCATGGCCAAAAGCTCTGTGCGCCTCCGGATGGCCGTAGCGCGGGGAGCTCACGTCGGGATTGGGCTTCGCGGGGTTTGTTTACCGGCGTTGCTATGGTTACCGGTCTTGTAAGGAAGCGCGACAATTCTCGGCGCGACAATTCTCCCGCACAGAGCAGAACTGTGGCCTATTCTACACATTTAAATTTTCTTAATTGTAATTATATTATTCATTTTACTGAATTTGTTTTTTATTACTGAAAAAATAAATAAAAATAAAACTGTTGCCGGTGTGCACCACCGAGTAATCGTTGTTAGCCTCAACACCGGTAATACCGTATACCGCGGCAACCCTACTATACATTAAGTAATACGTTCACTATACATTGAGTAATACGTTCACTAATTTATTAAAGTGTAATTCCGGCGAAAATTGAACACAGGGTCTTTGTTTTGGCATGAAAACCCATCAAATAAGCCCTCCAGATATTAGAGTTTGCCCGGTGCAATGTTTGGCGTCCATGTTATTGGCTTGGGGCAGTGAGTTTCTCTTTCAAATCGGCATTTTTGAACCACTGATATTGCTAAAAAATAGCACCAAACCTCTGCAGTAGCATGACTAGGGTCCCTACACACTAGGGCTTTGACTCCGAACTTCGTTATTCGAAAATAATTAGACTATCAAAAAATCAAAAAACGGATTGATCGCATTCTTCTTCAATGACACTTTCTTTGGGTTCTTTGGGTCAGCAGCTCTTTTAGGAATGATGAAGTCGTCCTTATCGAAATGAGCACTGCAGACACGGTGTCACGACTTGACTCAGGGACAGGGACTCAGAAGCAAAACTCAAAAGACGGCAGTATGTTTAAACCAAAAACGCTTTACTAGAAAATGGTAACAAAAAACGCTCTCATGGAGGATACAAAACTAACAAAAAGGTGCTCGCTTAGGAGGATACAAAACACAATTAAATGCAGTAGTATCTGCAAGTGTCTGGGCACAAAAAACTAACAAATACTGAGGCTTTGACGATACCCTGGGGACGCAAGACGAACTGACATTAGACAAAGGAGAACAAGGGCTATTTATACATGAGGGAGGGGAACACAGGTGAGACGAATCAGGGACCGGGGAGGCAATCACAGTTGAGGTGCCTGAAGCGAGAGGGAAAAGGGAACTACAAAATAAAACAGGAAGTGAACGACAAGACATGAGTGATTTTAACTTGGCTCAACAGAATTAACAAACTTTGCGTGACATGACACACGGTGATCCTTCTGCATCAGCGTCTCGATTGGCGTCTCAATGTCCATATTCAAAACAATAACCCACTGGTCTACCAGAGATCGGTCATTGTACCGCGATGGCAGTCTATGGAAAGTTTCTGGGGTGTAACTTTTCATTCCGCAGCCGGGGAAAACACAAACACAAACCTTCTCTCTCTCTCTCGACTTCAAGCTGTAGATGGGTCGTCTTCTCCAGTGCTTGAGCTGTCCTTCATCATGTGTGCAGTGCGTCTTCTGTCAACAACGTGCCATGCTTGATTGTAGCGAACAAATATTTTGTAACTGTAACTTACATATGCAAGTCCTTTAATTTACGTGTCAACACTTGCTATATATTATTTATAAATATTAATTATAAATTCCAAAACTTTCCTCCTTGAACTGAACTCCGGCGCATTCGGCAATCGACTTGTGTGGACTTCCTGTAAACACGGACCTACCGGTAATGCTTGTTAAACTGTCTTTTTAAATAAACTCTGGGTCGATTTATGTGCAGGGACCCTAGTCATGCTACTGCAGAGGTTTGGTGTTATTTTTAGCAGTATGAGTGGTTCAAAAAAGCAGATTTGGAAGAAAAACTCACTGCCCCAAGCCAATAACATGGTCGCCAAACATTGCGCCGGGCAAACTAATACTCGATTTTCAATGAAAAAGGTATCTGGAGGGCTTATTCGATGGGTTTTCATGCCAAAACAAAGACCCTGGCCTCAATTTACGCGGGAATTACACTTTAAGTAATACATTAACGAATACATTAAAGGAGACACGTTATGGTGTTTTCCCAACAAGTAAACATAGTATTTGAGTTCCAGAAAACAAGTTATTGAAGCTGTTTGCTGGAAATAGCTTTTATTAACAGCGCATTCCCTTCAGAATGAGCTGTTTCTGGTGTCTGTAGCTTTAATGCAAATGAGCTGCTGTCCATTGACCAATGAGCTGTCAGACTGAACCACAGCATGGAGGAGAATATAATATAATATAGGAATGCGCGATATAAACGATATACGATATAAACGATAAAAAATGGCCTACGATAGAGATTTTAGTTATATTGCTCTATCACGATAATGCATGTTGGACGCGATCTATCATGACCCGCGAAATATAAAGAGCGGGTCATGGATAGAGCTACGAGCTGCAACCGTCTGCAACGCATCGTCCGCGAAATTTAAAAAGAGCCACGAGCTGCAACCAGCTGCATTGCATCATCCGCGACCCGCAAAATTTAAAGAGCCACGAGCTGCAACCGGCTTCAACGCATCGTCCGAGACCCGCAAAATTTAAAGAGCCACGAGCTGCAACCGGCTGCAACGCATCATCCGCGGCCCGCGAAATTTAAAGAGCCACGAGCTGCAACCGGCTTCAACGCATCATTGTCATCTAAGCAAATATGTCTGAAAGCGAAACGGAGGAGGTGGTGATTGCGCTCATTTCATGTTCTTTGCACTTTTATGTTTTAATATCAAGTATCTGTGCATTTAAAATAGCCATGCCTAATACTGGACGTATTTCCCTAATTTACAGTATCCGTTTCTTTATTAACAAGACACCACCAGTTTTAATTTAAAGTATACGTCATTACACAGACGATTTTTTTCTTTGTTAAAGTCTCTGCAGCTACAACATTATGTTGTATGATTACAGTTTTGCACAATAAATGTTCTCAAAACGACATACTATGTTTCTTTCTTTTGTTTTATACATTTAGCAGTTTGGCTTTCCTTAGTCTATGTAACCTGTTCTGAAATTATGATTTATATATCGTGATATATATCGTTATCGCAATAGGTTGCAATGTATATCGCAATATGGATTCAGGCCATATCGCCCATCCCTAATATAATAGAATAATAATAATATTATGCATGGGTATTTCTGTAATATTATATCTAACATCACGGCCAAAAGCTGAGTGCGCCTCGGATGATATTACGGATCATAAAGACTGTGTCCGACGTCTCTGGTACGTCCACAACAAGTAAAGACTCGTAATGGGGGATATCTCGGCCATGGTTGAGAAGAATTGGGGGAAAGGAACTTTGGCTTTGACTCCCTGAAGTCCATGAGCCGCGGCATGGAGGAGAGAGGGATTGTACTCCGGGAGCTGAGCCGCCGCCGAGATCCCCCCGCCGGAGCTGCTCGTCCGCCGCTCCACAGAATCGTAATATCGATATATCGATATTTGAACTATAGAACGAGACACTATCGTCAACATCGATGTCGTTTAATTTACAGTTTCGAACCGCGGCTGCCGCCTGCTATTTCGTAACTCTGCTTATCTGAGTGGATGAAGTGGCCCTGAGTGGCCCGGCCTTCCACTCACGTCACTTTTTTAAATCTCCTACGGCGCGAAACATGGAGTCTGCCGGCAAACGCGGCGCAGAGAAGCTTGTATGTTATCAGAAGACAAATGGCTCCATAGTTTGGAAATGTTGTGGGTACAAGGTGACCGACGAATTACAGAATCAGTTTTTTTGTGGGGAGTGCTTCAAATCTGTCGCAACTAAAGGGTCGAGTACGACCAACCTCTTCCATCACTTGCAGCAGCACGACGTGCTCAAAAATTTATTATTTTTTATTCAGACAAATTTTAATGCTATTATCAACATGGAGAAGTGCATCGGCTTGCCTTGTGCAAATGTTTTTTTATTGATAACAACATTGGCATATACTGATCAAAACAGGAAGATACAAAAAAAAGCCTATCGTGCAATTAAACGATGAACATACAAACATACTGCCTTGAACATAGCAGTCAGGCTACTGCTTCTTTGTTTTGAGTCAAAGAAAAAAACATGAATTTCCGTTAATCGCGCGATAAAAAAATTAACGCCATTAAAATTGGTTTGCGTTAACCCGGTAATAACGCGTTTAACTGACAGCCCTAGTTATTATTAATGTATAATAAGATTCATAATATTCCGGAGGCGCACAAAGCTTTTGGCCGTGATATTATATATTATATTGTAATGTTCGGCCGTGTATAGGCCACGGTTTATTCAACCATCAAACTGTATTCAATTCCGAACGGTAGGAATAGTAACGGTAAATCCAAACGGTAGGTAGGTAGGTAGCCTATAGTAATAACGGTAACTCCACGGTAACTCCCCCCTCATCAGCAAGGCAGGTTAACGAGCACAGCGACGCAGGCAGGCTGGAGACGAGAGCACAGCGACGCCACCGATGTAGAATGACGAGTTGGAGCGCGGCAACGGCAACTATGTTATTGAGTCAACAAATATCGATCTTTATCTTAATATCGATATTCTGCTTGAAGATATCGAGATATGACTTTTGGTCCATATCGCCCAGCCCTAGTACAGACTTTTTTCAAAGTTTGTATGCGTGTGGGAGCACCAGAGACCCAAAACAACTCCCCAAATACCAGGAACAGTGTTGTTTTCACAATATGTCCCCTTTAAGTAATACATTAACGCATACATTATGTAATACGTTAACTAATATGTTAAGTTCTACATGAAGTAATGAATTAACTAGTACATCTGCGTTAATTAAATGCCTCTTCTGTGTCCGTGTGTATGTCTGTGTGTGTGTCCGTGTGTGTGTCTGTTTGTCCATGTGTGTTTGTGTGTGTGTCTGTGTGTGTCCGTGTGTCTGTGTGTGTGTTTCCTTGTGTCTGTGTGTGTGTGTCTGTGTGTGTGTTTGTGTGTCTGTGTGTGTATTTCCGTGTGTCTGTGTGTGTGACCGTGTTTGTGTATCTCTAGACCACAGAGGAAGACATCTGGCGGTTCTTCTCCCGCCATGGAGCGGTGAAGGAAGTCAACATCGTCTTCAACCACTTGGGCCTGTCCAAGGGGTGAGGTCAAAGGTCACCATGCACCTCAACCTAAAGGTCACAGCAGTGTTTCCCCTACATTTCTTTGTAAAAAGTACAAAATTCTGTTTCCCCTACATTTCTTCGTAGCAGCGGTGCTGTGAGTTGGCTACCTAGCAACGCTAGGTTGCTAGGTAGCCAACTCACAGCACCGAGTTGTACTTTCAACAAATTCAACAAACTTTCAGCAAATTTTGTACTTTCAACGCAAATTAAACTATATCGATGTTGACGATAGTGTCTTGTTCCAAATCCCGTGTATCACAAGAATATCAATATATTTCCAACATCGATATATCGCCCAGCCCCACACAGAGACCTCCGTAAAGGGCAGGGAGGGGCTAAAGCTCATGTGGACCTCTCTAAAGGGCAGGGAGGGGCTAAAGCTCATGTGGACCTCCCTAAAGGGCAGGGAGGGGCTAAAGCTCATGTGGACCTCCCTAAAGGGCAGGGAGGGGCTAAAGCTCATGTGGACCTCCCTAAAGGGCAGGGAGGGGCTAAAGCTCATGTGGACCTCCCTAAAGGGCAGGGAGGGGCTATAGCTCATGTGGACCTCTCTAAAGGTCACCGTTTGAATCCGTTAGCCTTATCCACAGTGTGCCCTCAGGGCGTACCATTAGTTTGTACACTTAGGGGTGATTATGGTTCCACGTCGACGCAACCCAAGGGGGTCACGGACCCCTTGCACCCCTTGCGCCCTAAAGCTCATGTGGACCTCCGTAAAGGGCAGGGAGGGGCTAAAGCTCATGTGGACCTCTCTAAAGGGCAGGGAGGGGCTAAAGCTCATGTGGACCTCCCTAAAGGGCAGGGAGGGGCTAAAGCTCATGTGGACCTCCCTAAAGGGCAGGGAGGGGCTAAAGCTCATGTGGACCTCCCTAAAGGGCAGGGAGGGGCTAAAGCTCATGTGGACCTCTCTAAAGGTCAGGGAGGGGCTAAAGCTCATGTGGACCTCTCTAAAGGGCAGGGAGGGGCTAAAGCTCATGTGGACCTCCCTAAAGGGCAGGGAGGGGCTAAAGCTCATGTGGACCTCCGTAAAGGGCAGGGAGGGGCTAAAGCTCATGTGGACCTCCGTAAAGGGCAGGGAGGGGCTATAGCTCATGTGGACCTCTCTAAAGGGCAGGGAGGGGCTAAAGCTCATGTGGACCTCCGTAAAGGGCAGGGAGGGGCTAAAGCTCATGTGGACCTCCGTAAAGGGCAGGGAGGGGCTATAGCTCATGTGGACCTCTCTAAAGGGCAGGGAGGGGCTAAAGCTCATGTGGACCTCCCTAAAGGGCAGGGAGGGGCTAAAGCTCATGTGGACCTCTCTAAAGGGCAGGGAGGGGCTAAAGCTCATGTGGACCTCCGTAAAGGGCAGGGAGGGGCTATAGCTCATGTGGACCTCTCTAAAGGGCAGGGAGGGGCTAAAGCTCATGTGGACCTCCGTAAAGGGCAGGGAGGGGCTATAGCTCATGTGGACCTCTCTAAAGGGCAGGGAGGGGCTAAAGCTCATGTGGACCTCTCTAAAGGGCAGGGAGGGGCTAAAGCTCATGTGGACCTCCCTAAAGGGCAGGGAGGGGCTAAAGCTCATGTGGACCTCCCTAAAGGGCAGGGAGGGGCTAAAGCTCATGTGGACCTCTCTAAAGGTCACCGTTTGAATCCGTTAGCCTTATCCACAGTGTGCCCTCAGGGCGTACCATTAGTTTGTACACTTAGGGGTGATTATGGTTCCACGTCGACGCAACCCAAGGGGGTCACGGACCCCTTGCGCCCTCGCGCCCCTCCCCAAAATATTAACCTTCTGTCGCGGTCCGCTAACGTAACCCTGATGCAGAACCAAAACAGGTTCAGGACCGCGTCGAAGCGTCTGCGCGGTTACTGCGTCAACGTGGAACCATAACTGAGCCCTTAGTGTGACCCTTAGTGTGACCCTTAGTGTGACCCTTAGAGTGACCCTTAGTGACCCTTAGAGTGACCCTTAGTGTGACCCTTAGAGTGACCCTTAGTGACCCTTAGAGTGACCCTTAGAGTGACCCTTAGTGTGACCCTTAGTGACCCTTAGAGTGACCCTTAGTGTGACCCTTAGTGTGACCCTTAGTGTGACCCTTAAGCCCAGTTCAGACCAAAGATTGACCTTGCAACGGCTTGCAACGAGACGGTTTTAGAGCGTCGCAGGGGCGGTGTGAACGGGTCGTTGCAAGGAGTCGCAAGGAGTCGCAAGGAGTCGCAAGGAGGCGCCAGAGAAGTCGCAAGGTCCAGTTTTAGAACGTGGCGATTTAACTATTTCTCTTCAGCCAATCACAGCACAGAACAACTTGTACGTCACGGCCTTACTCCGTCCCGGTACCGTACTGTCCACTCCAGCATAAAAATATCCGATTGAAATATCCGATATCCGGAGAATGACAAAACACAGTAACTCTAGCCTACTCTAAAGCAAAATAAAAATAAAACTTATTGCAAACCTAACTAATCTAACCTAACCTACGCAAATCATGCTGTTGCGGCTCTCAGCTGTGCCAGAGCGTTCACAGTTGCTAGGGAAACCACCTAGCGTCGCAGCCCGTTGCAGCTCGTTGCAGCCAGTGTGAACTGCCCAGTTTTAGAACGTCGCAGCCCGTCTCGTCGCAAGGAGTTGCGAGTTGCAAGCCGTTGAAAGGTGAATCTTTGGTCTGAACTGGGCTTTAGTGACCCTTAGTGTGAACCTTAGAGTGACCCTTAGTGACCCTTAGAGTGACCCTTAGAGTGACCCTTAGTGACCCTCAGTGTAAATGGTAAATGGTCTGCATTTATATAGCGCTTTATCTGTAACCAGTGGCCACCCAAAGATGGCCACTGGTTAGAGTGACCCTTAGAGTGACCCTTAGAGTGACCCTTAGTGACCCTCAGTGTAAATGGTAAATGGTCTGCATTTATATAGCGCTTTATCTGTAACCAGTGGCCACCCAAAGCGCTTTACAATATTGCCACACAATCACCCATTCATACACACATTCATTCACCGACAGCGGAGTCAGCCATGCAAGGCGACAGCCAGCTCGTCGGGAGCAGTTAGGGTTAGGTGCCTTGCTCAGGGACACCTCGACACACGCTAGGAGGAGCCGGGGATCGAACTAGCAACCTTGCGGTTACCAGCCAACCCGCTCTACCTCCTGAGCTAGTGCCGCCCTTAGTGCCGCTAGTGTGACCCTAAGTGACCCTTAGTGACCCTTAGGGACCCTCAGTGTGACGCTTAGTGACCCTTAGTGTGACCCTTAGTGACCCTTAATGACACTTAGAGTGACCCTTAGTGTGACCCTTAGTGGGACCCTTAGTGACCCTTAGTGTGACCCTTAGTGACCCTCAGAGTGACCCTTAGTGACCCTTAGTGTGACCCTTAGTGACCCTCAGAGTGACCCTTAGTGACCCTTAGGGACCCTCAGTGTGACCCTTAGTGACCCTTAGTGTGACCCTTAGTGACCCTTAATGACACTTAGAGTGACCCTTAGTGTGACCCTTAGTGGGACCCTTAGTGACCCTTAGTGTGACCCTTAGTGACCCTCAGAGTGACCCTTAGTGACCCTCAGAGTGACCCTTAGTGACCCTTAGTGTGACTCTTAGTGACCCTCAGAGTGACCCTTAGTGACCCTTAGTGTGACCCTCAGAGTTACCCTTAGTGACCCTTAGTGACCCTTAGAGTGACCCCTAGAGTGACCCTCAGTGCGTTCCCTCCTCCCTCAGCTACGGCTTCGTGACCTTTGACTCCCAGGTGGACGCCCGGAGGCTGCTGGAGATGGTGAGTCCCACTGCCCCCCCCGCTGTTAGTTCACCCAGCGCATGGGCTGAGGGCTCATAGTAATGTGTGTGTGTCGGTCTGACTCCCTGTTTGTGTGTGTGTGTCTGTGTTTGTGTGTGTCTGTTTATGTGTGTGTGTGTCTGTGTATGTGTGTGTGTCTGTGTGTGTGTGTCTGTCTGTGTGTGTGTGTCTGTCTCTGTGTATGTGTGTGTCTGTGTTTGTGTGTGTGTGTCTGTTTATGTGTGTGTGTGTCTGTGTATGTGTGTGTGTCTGTGTGTGTCTGTCTCTGTGTATGTGTGTGTCTGTGTTTGTGTGTGTGTCTGTTTATGTGTGTGTGTGTGTCTGTGTATGTGTGTGTGTCTGTGTGTGTGTCTGTCTCTGTGTATGTGTGTGTGTGTCTCTCTGCATGTGTGTGTGTCTCTCTATGTGTGTGTGTGTCTGTCTCTGTGTTTGTGTGTCTCTGTGTGTGTCTGTGTTTGTGTGTGTCTCTCTCGCTGTATGTCTGTCTCTCTGTGTGTGTGTGTCTCTTTGTGACTCTCTGTGTGTGTCTCTCTGTGTCTCTCTCTCGCTGTATGTCTGTCTCTCTGTGTGTGTGTGTGTCTCTCTGTGTCTCTCTCGCTGTATGTCTGTCTCTCTGTATGTGTGTGTGTCTCTTTGTGTCTCTCTGTGTGTGTCTCTGTGTGTCTCTCTGTGTGTCTCTCTCGCTGTATGTCTGTCTCTCTGTGTGTGTCTGTGTGTCTCTGTATGTCTGTCTCTCTGTGTGTGTGTGTGTCTCTCTGTGTCTCTCTCTCGCTGTATGTCTGTCTCTCTGTATGTGTGTGTCTCTCTTTGTGTCTCTGTGTGTGTCTCTGTGTGTCTCTCTGTGTGTCTCTCTCTCGCTGTATGTCTGTCTCTCTGTGTGTCTCTGTGTGTGTCTCTCTCTCGCTGTATGTCTGTCTCTCTGTGTGTGTCTCTGTGTGTCTCTATGTGTCTCTCTCTCGCTGTATGTCTGTCTCTGTGTGTGTCTCTCTCTCTCTGTGTGTGTCTCTGTGTGTCTCTCTGTGTGTCTCTCTCTCGCTGTATGTCTGTCTCTGTGTGTGTGTGTGTGTGTGTGTGTGTGTGTTAGGGCTGGGCGATATGGCCTAAAATAAAAATCCCCGATTGTTTCACCAAAAATCAGATTTCCGATTTAAATCGATTTACATGAAAAAGCATTATGGCAGGCCCTGCCATTGTAATCAGTGTAACCTGTAACATAACATAAAATGTAAAATATATAAAATATAAAATAAAATATTTCTGTAAACATAAAATATTACTAATGATCTGTGTGTGTGTGTGTGTCTCTGTCTCTCTCACTGTATGTCTGTCTCTCTGTATGTGTGTGTGTCTCTTTGTGTCTCTCTGTGTGTGTCTCTGTGTGTCTCTCTGTGTGTCTCTCTCTCGCTGTATGTCTGTCTCTCTGTGTGTGTCTGTGTGTCTCTGTGTATGTCTGTCTCTCTTGTGTGTGTGTGTGTGTCTCTGTGTCTCTCTCTCGCTGTATGTCTGTCTCTCTGTATGTGTGTGTCTCTCTTTGTGTCTCTGTGTGTGTCTCTGTGTGTCTCTCTCTCGCTGTATGTCTGTCTCTCTGTGTGTGTCTCTGTGTGTGTCTCTCTCTCGCTGTATGTCTGTCTCTGTGTGTGTCTCTGTGTGTCTCTGTGTGTCTCTCTCTCGCTGTATGTCTGTCTCTCTGTGTGTGTCTCTCTCTCTGTGTGTGTGTCACTGTGTGTCTCTCTGTGTGTCTCTCTCTCTCGCTGTATGTCTGTCTCTCTGTGTGTGTGTGTGTGTGTGTGTTAGGGCTGGGCGATATGGCCTAAAATAAAAATCCCCGATTTTTTCACCAAAAATCAGATTTCCGATTTAAATCGATTTACATAAAAAAGCATTATGGCAGGCCCTGCCATTGTAATCAGTGTAACCTGTAACATAACATAAAATGTAAAATATATAAAATATAAAATAAAATATTTCTGTAAACATAAAATATTACTAATGATAAGAGGACTTCTGATAAAGTGCCAACATAACATTCAAACTTTCAACACTGGTCATAAATATACAGTGTTTTGCAAACGGTAATTACCTTAAAAAAGGGAGAAGAATGAGGAAAAACACACACGCAACTCTTTCCTTCACTCGTCTGTATTGAATGAGGAAGTGGAGCGCAAACCCCCTACTGGAGCCCCGAGGCATTACCAACAGATCGACTAATTACCAACAGATCGACGAATTATTAAACCACACAGATATATTACAAATTAACTATGTTTACCTCAAAATAGATCATACATATATGAATAAATTGTGTTATACAACTTGTCACACTCGCTGCCATGTTTGTGTATCACTTTGGTAAATGCGCGCTCTGTGCGGGGGGAGGGCTGAGCCCATTCCGAACTACGGGAGCTGAGAGGGAAGCGTTTGCGGATGTTGAAGAGAAAACCGATTTTCATTTAAACAAGTCGATGTGAGCTACACACTCGAATTAATCGATAAAATCGGTTTATCGCCCAGCCCTAGTGTGTGTGTCTCCTTGTGACTCTCTCTGTGATCCTCCAGGCTCCCAGTCTCCTCTTCCAGGGTCGTAATCTGCTCGTGGCCCCGGCCGTTCGCAGACTTTCCCGCCGGCAGAGTGAGTTCTGTCACCACGGCGACCGAGCCAACCCACTTAGTGACATCACAAGTGGGCGTTCCACAACTACCCTTAGTGTTTACCCTTAGTGTGTACCCTTAGTCAGGGATTAAAATTAACGACGTCCTGTCGTCCCGGGGACGTAATTAATTGTCATCGGGAGGATATTTATTCTCTCTCGGGTCGACTTCGGGACGAAGAGAATTTTGCGGGCACTGACTTCATTTTTCTGTTTAAGTTTTCAACACTTTCTGCTATGTTCGCGATCGGTGGAAAATACTTATTTAATGGAAAGGGCTTCGTTCAATTGGCTGGCGCGCTCGGGTTTGTGTTGTTCAGTGAAACAGCGGGGGTAAAATCCCCCGTTCGTCAGGCTTTCTTGGTTCACTGGAGAAGGCGGGGCTGCGCACGGAGTCAAAAATAAAAGTGGGCCGGCCCACCGGGAGACTGCCCGATCTCCAGCCTATGCTGGAGATCGAGTGTGAGTGTGGGCGGCCTGGGGGTCTAACACCGTCATTTATCTAAATTTAATTTATCTAAATTTCATATATATACATAGCATTTCACATTAATCGCAATTATTACATGGGTCTTCTCAATGCCATGGAACGCTCCGTTCACTTGCATGGGCCCTTCACAACTTCCGGCGGTGAATTATATTTGATAATTCACCGTTGCTAAGTATAATCATGAGTATAATTGACCACTGTCAAGGAAAACAACAGATATTTCGCCTCTAATGAAGTCTCACTCCGCAAGTACCGGTAACTTGTCAACCCCAGCGTCTTCGGTTGCTAAGCGACGTCATCGTGTTTGGCGGACTATTTCTCTGCTGATCAACACTACGAATGCTGGTAACGAATAAATTGTAATAAGACACACCATGTGAAGTTATTGTTTCGTTTTGGCAAGTAGCCGTGTAATAAGCAGGATGTGTAGAGAACATCGCCGGTCATGATCGAAAATAAGCCCCTTCAGGGTGAAGCAAGTTTCGCCCTGTCGGGGCTTATTTTCCCGATAATTACCGGCGTTCTATACACTATCCCTTTTTACATTCCTGCTGCTTCGGGTTTGCCTTTGTAGGCGCATTGAGAGGATGAGCGGGCGAATCCGCTGTCAGTGCGTGTATGATACGCAGGTTTATCCAATAAGTGGTAGTGTACCCGCGCACCATTAATAATAATAATAATAATACATTTAATTTAGAGGCGCCTTTCAAGACACCCAAGGTCACCTTACAGAGCATATAGTCATCATTCAAAACACTGTAAAACAGACTAGGAATAAAAGGAAAACAGAGGTTAAACATGAAGAATAATAATAATTAATAACACTCAAAGACGCCTAGAGTGAAGGGGGGACCTCACTAACCACCACCAATATGTAGCACCCACTTGGGTGATGCACGGCAGCCAATCGGTGCCAGAACGCTCACTACACACCAGCTTGAGGTGGAGAGTTAGGGATGAGGTGGAGAGTGAGGGAAAAGAACATATTTAAACACTATCGACCATATTTAAACACTGTCGATCACATTTAAACAATATCGACCACATGTAAACACTATCGACCACATTTAAACACTATCGACCATATTTAAACACTATGGACCACATGTAAACCCTATCGACCACATGTAAACACTATCGCCCACATTTAAACACTATCACCCACATTTAAACACTATGGACCACACGTAAACCCTATCGACCACATTTAAACACTATCGGCCACATTTAAACACTATCGCCCACATTTAAACACTATCGCCCACATTTAAACACTATGGACCACATGTAAACCCTATCGACCACATGTAAACCCTATCGACCATATATAAACACTATCGCCCACATTTAAACACTATGGACCACATGTAAACCCTATCGACCATATATAAACACTATCGACCACAATTAAACACTATCGACCACATTTAAACATGTAAACCCTATCGACCACATTTAAACACTATCGACCACATTTAAACACTATCGACCACATTTGCATGTATGCGCACTTGTCTCTGTGTGCGTCTGTGAACTGAACGAGAATGACAGGGAGAAAGATTGCTACGTGGAGAAGTACGAACGGAACGATATTTATATTTCAAGATCGCTAAAACGTTTAAAAAAAAAAGAAGCAGAATCAATTTGTGGCGCTCGGTGTTGATCTGTGGCGCTGCTCACACATTGTTCTACGGATGGGAGACTGCTCCCCAATGTTTTTATGAATGAAGACACCCGCATGCAAGAATGAGTTCACGTCTGAGTGTAGGCTACAAGCGCAATTAACTATTTACAAATGCAAAAACGCAACATATTATTTATTTTGCTGACCACTTGCTTTTTATCCCGACAAAAGCCTCGTAAAGAACGTTCCTCTGGTCTCTCTCGTAGATCGCACCATCTTACTTTGTTTAATGCGACTGCATCACCTTCTCTCACATGGTCAGCAGCTCGCAGATTCCTTTCTTTTCAGTTAGAACTGCTCATGATGATATGCTGCGTTGTCTCTTTGCAGACAGCGCAACACCTCTACCCAATCCCCCCTGGAACCCCGGAGCCGTCGCATTTACATCAGAATGAAACCCAATAAACCGCCAATGTGTGTAGGGTCCGGGAGGGTAAATTGGGGTTCTTGCACAAGCAGGCAATTTACCTCGGGCAGTGTAAACGTGCGGACCGTGCCGCAAAAAAGGCGTGCATAAGATGGCATATTAGGCAGTCTCGCGCTGCTCGAGAGGCAAGCAGTGCGAGAGCCTGCTGCTCTGTGACCACAGGCACAAAACTGTGGTCACGTAGATAGACCACAGTTCTGCGACTGAGGGTGTTGCTTGTCATCTGGAAATAAATATATAATTTCATCAACATAATGTATTGTGTTTTTATTATATAATCAGTAGGCCTAAGTAACGACTAAAAATGTAAAAAATATTTATGGGAAAAATTCGGGACGATTCGGGACGGTTCAAAATGTTTTTCGGGACGTTTCCGGGACGGTGGTGAAAAAAAAAAATTCTAACCCCTGCCCTTAGTGTGTACCCTTAGTGTGTGCCTGTTTAAACGTTGTGGGCGGCGATGGTTCAAACGCGTCTTTGACTTCCTGTGTGCCGACAGGAAGTGGATGCGAGGCAGACCGCGCCCAACGCGTCCTTCACCTGACCACTCCCAGCGGACACCCCTACACCTTCTGCAACGGGGTGGCCTACTTCAGACGGCTGGAACCGGGGCCCCCGGCACACTGCGGTCCCACTGTGGCCCCCCATGGACACTACGGTCCCACTGTGGCCCCCCATGGACACTACGGTCCCCTCGTCGTGGCCCCCCACGGTCCCTACGGTCCCACTGTGGCCCCCCCGGCACACTACGGCCCCACTGTGGCCCCCCATGGACACTACGGTCCCACTGCGGCCCCCCACGGACACTACGGTCCCCCCGTGAGTCTGACTCTCTCTCTCTCGCACTAACTTCTGTGTGTGTGTGTCTCTCTATCTATGTGTCTGTGTGTGTGTGTGTGTGTCTGTGTGTGTGTCTCTGTGTGTGTCTCTGTGTGTGTGTGTGTGTAATCTGTACAGTGGGTCTGTACGCTAACAGGTCCATACTGTGTAATCTGTACAGTGGGTCTGTACGCTAACAGGTCCATACTGTGTAATCTGTACAGTGGGTCTGTACGCTAACAGGTCCATACTGTATAATCTGTACAGTGGGTCTGTACGCTAACAGGTCCATACTGTATAATCTGTACAGTGGGTCTGTACGCTAACAGGTCCATACCTAATCTGTACAGTGGGTCTGTACGCTAACAGGTCCATACTGTATAATCTGTACAGTGGGTCTGTACGCTAACAGGTCCATACTGTATAATCTGTACAGTGGGTCTGTACGCTAACAGGTCCATACTGTATAATCTGTACAGTGGGTCTGTACGCTAACAGGTCCATACTGTATAATCTGTACAGTGGGTCTGTACGCTAACAGGTCCATACTGTATAATCTGTACAGTGGGTCTGTACGCTAACAGGTCCATACTGTATAATCTGTACAGTGGGTCTGTACGCTAACAGGTCCATACTGTATAATCTGTACAGTGGGTCTGTACGCTAACAGGTCCATACTGTATAATCTGTACAGTGGGTCTGTACGCTAACAGGTCCATACTCTGTAATCACTGTTATCCAGTCTGCTCTTTTAAAATGTGGATTTTTATTTTGTTCGTTTTTTTTTCGACTGTCGAAAATACATTCGACAGTGTCTTTGATGCTAATGCTAAATGCTAAGGTGATGACAACATGCTAGCCATTAGCTGTGTGGCTAACACCCCATCAAAGTTAACGTTAAGTACATTTTATCCCAACCAAAGTAACGTTCAGTCCCTCCAGGATTTAGCGGGCCTTTTTTGAGATTGTTGCGGCCTAAAATGTTGTTGCGTGAGCTTTTACAAAAAGTTGCGATGAAAGTTGTGGTGCAACAGCCTGTGTCATAATGATCTGCCCCGTCGTCTGACGACAATCAGTGGAAGATTTATGCATATGTTCCACCACAATGTTGCATGCAGTACAAAATAATTTTCCCCCGCTTTCATGTACAATACCAGGATACTGCCTTTCGCGATCTTTCGCAGTTATTTTGGTGTGAAACGTTGGACGCGCACATGCTGCATGAAAGCTTGAATCGCTTGAACGTAGTAAACACGGAAGTAAAGCGAAAGGTAGTTTGTCGACGTCAGTTCAAGACGACCCCACTGATTGGTCAAATTTGCGGGAAAGTTGCGGTGGTTGGTTAGAATTGCGACACCCTGAATTCGTGGTGATTGGCTGATGTTGTGTTGAAGTTGCAAATAGCAACATCGCAAAATCCTGGAGGGTCTGACTGTTGAGGTTTAAAGTTCTGCTAAATTCACCACCGGCTTGAAATAAACTTTATTATATCATTTGTATTATACTACATCAAAGAAAAACGGATTGCTACACTGTGTGTTCAACGTTTGAAATCGCCCATAAAGACGGAGAAAGTAGATAATGTGTAGTGATATTGTGCGTTGCTTACAAGGTGTTAACACATGGTTGTTTTGTATTTCTGGTGGCAGTATCAGTTTATGGAGCAGCTGGTCCAACCGGCCTTCTGCCAGATCTACCCCCAGAGCCCTGTCGGAGTGTGTGCCCACCATGAGTACAGAGAAGAAGAGTAGGCTACATACTACACTACTACTAATACTACTACCATCATATCAGAGTCTTGTCGGAGTGTGTGCCCACCATGAGTCTAGTTGTGTGTTACTATAGCTATGTGCGTTTCACTGTCTGTCTGTCTAGTTGTGTGTTACTAGAGCTATGTGCGTTTCACTGTCTGTCTGTCTAGTTGTGTGTTACTAGAGCTATGTGCGTTTCACTGTCTGTCTGTCTAGTTGTGTGTTACTTGAGCTATGTGCGTTTCACTGTCTGTCTGTCTAGTTGTGTGTTAAAGGAAAAATCCGGTGTAAAATGGATCTGGGATATGTTTAATATGATAACGAGTTAGAATGTTAGTTTGGGAGCAAAAAAACGTGTATAGACGCATTCTTCAGTGGGCTGTTTTTAGCCGATTCTATCAAAACGCTATAACCTTGGAACGATGGGGGCAGTGGTTATGGTAAGAACTAAATCGCTATTTTAACCACTTAAAAGGCTAGGAGTAGCCCGACACTTCTTTGGTAGTATAATAAGGGTCTTAACATATAAAACAAGGCATTGATAACTTTGTAAGTGTACAGATTGTTTATTAAAAAGGACATTTTATACACGCAATACCATCACTAGTTCACCCGTCGACGCCATCTTGTTTTTAAGACTCGATAGATTAGGTAGATTGGCAAACAGAGCTTGCGTGTTGCTGACGGATGTCACAATCTCTGTGTTCATCAATCTACCTGTCGAGTCTTAAACACGTCGGCGTCGACGGGTGATCTACTGATGGTATTGTGTGTATAAAATGTCCTTTTTTATAAACAATCTGTACACTTACAAAGTTATCAAAGCCTTGTTTTATATGTTAAGACCGTTATTATACTACTAAAGTAGTGTCTGGCTACTTTTAGCATTTTAAGTGGTTTAAAATAACGATTTAGTTTTGACCACATGCCCCTATTGTTCCAAGTTTATAGCGTTTTGGTAGAATCGGCTAAAAACAGCCAACTGAAGTATGCGTCTATATGCGGTTTTTGTGCTCCAAAACGAACGTTCCAACTCGTTATCATACATAACATATCCAAAATCCATTTTGCACCGGATTTGTCCTTTAAGCGCTGAATGCCAAGGTCAATCCCTGTGTGTCCATTGAAGCGTTTGGCGAATAAAAGCGACTCTGATTCTGATCCAACCATCTGATGTGCCCACGCAGACTCCTCTCCTCAGATCCGACCGGGTTACTCCTCTCCCCAGATCTGTCCGGGTTACTCCTCTCCTCAGATCTGTCCGGGTTACTCCTCTCCTCAGATCTGACCGGGTTACTCCTCTCCTCAGATCTGACCGGGTTACTCCTCTCCTCAGATCTGACCGGGTTACTCCTCTCCTCAGATCTGACCGGGTTACTCCTCTCCCAAGATCTGACCGGGTTACTCCTCTCCTCAGATCTGACCGGGTTACTCCTCTCCCCAGATCTGACCGGGTTCAACCCGTTCCCGCCGGGGGGTTGGTTCGGCCGCCGCCTCAGAGGGCGGACCCTGACGACGCGATTAGCCAGCGATCAGACCCCCGACAGTGACCCACCCTCGACCTGCGACCTCCTCCTCCCAAAGAATCAGCCCGAGTGTTAGCGGACCGGAGATCTGCTCGTCCAATCGCCCAAAGAACCTCTCTTGGCTGTGTGTCTGTTTTTATGCAGCACTTGTTTGTTACTGATGGCAGGTTTTCGGCGATGGTAACCAATACACAATATACCCAACTCATGTGCTCCATTGTTTCTTTCAACTAATTAAAACAGGTTATAAGAAAGTGTAAGGAGTAAGATTATCTGGTAGTTTTTCACTTGGCTTTTTCACGTCCCATCTTTTATCGGTGTTTGGTTTACACACTTGACGGTACGGCTTTTAATGCACGTAAGAATTGTATGTTGTACGTCTCGGCACCTAATGTATACGCTTACTGTGTGTTTGGACGTCCTGCCATGGGCGTAGCGGACGCGGGGTACGCAGGGGACATGTCCCCCCCACTTCCTGTATCTTTGCCCTCTGTCCCCCGCACTTTTTACAGCCATTACAACCATTCAATTCATTTTTAACACGTGGAAACGCGTTTTTCCGAGCCGCCTTTGAACGCACCATGAGAAGGCGGAGTTGTTTTACTGCAAAATACTTTTTTATTTATATTATTCTAAAGTACTCCTACTACTCCTACTTGACTCCAAGTTTTGGCTACTCTACCACCTAGGAATAAACCCCCTCCTTGCATTTCTGCACAGAAACTATTATTTTGCACATATTTTTTAATCTTCATACAATAGAAAGAGCAGGGTCAGGGAGGAGACAGTGGACCAGAGTCCAGCAGCAGTAGGAATGAACAGGGAGGGTCTTCACAGCAGGTGAGGAGAAATTATAACCAAAGTCCTTAGAACGTCTCTGTTATAACTGGCTGAGAGACAATATTGATAGCATAAAGGGACTTTGAGGTTAAACTCGACTACAACAATTTCACTACTGCTACTGCATTCCTAATTCTATTTCAAAATGTTGCTTTCCACATATTTTTTAATCTTTATTGCCACAATAGAAAGAGCAGGGTGAGAGAGGAGACAGTGGACCAGAGGCCATCAAGGATGATCATGTAGGGTCACAGGTGAGAAGAGAAAATAACTAGCTGAGAAAATACATCGATAGCATAAAAGTGGCTTTGCGATTAATTTCCACCGCTATGTCACCACTACTATTCTTAATACTATTTATAAGTTTTGCTTTGCACATTTATTATCTATATCATTGCAGGAGAAATTGTAGGAGAGATTATAACTGGCTAAGGAAATGTCTATAGGATAAGAGTGACTTTTTTTTCTTCCAAGATCATAAAATAATTTGGGTCGCACATAAATTGACAGGGTCGGTCGGAAACCGAAACCGAATAATTTCTTTTTTTAGGCCTTATAATTTCCACAGCTATTTATGAACTAGTCTTATTTATACTCTAAAATGTTATTATCTGTGTGTCAATAGGTAGCACAGGGAGAAGGTCATGTGTCAGGGGAAAGACCAGGCTGTAGCAGACAGTCAGGGAGAGGCTTCAGACAGAGATTCTGTCACGGTTAGCGGGTGGCAGGCAGGCAGGTAGGACCCAATAGCAGACAGTTCCAGTGGCGTTTTCTCCCGGAGGCCAAGGGAAGCCAGGCTTCCCTGTTTTTTTAGGCTGTAGTTGTCATCCAATAAAAACATTTATATTAACAGTTTTGTTAATTATTTTGTGCTGTGTTGCTGTCATTTCTTCCCCATTTTCTCCTCTCATTGACAATTTCACAATGTGCGATACTGCGCCCCTGTTATATACTGAAGACGCGGCGAAACACGACACTGCTCACGGCGAGGAAGCCAGCCCAAGCTGGCATCCCTTGGTGAAAAAAAAAGAAAGAATTGACCAATCAGTTGAGGCTACCGTCATGACACTGCCCTCCTCTGATTGGTCGGGAGGGTGTCAGGAGGGTGCCAAGGGAAGCCACTCGGCCCTTGGCTTCACACCAATCAAATCAAAGCATTATTATCAACGTCACCGAAAAATCAATAACAAAACAAATAGTGCGAAATTAGCAAGTTTGAATTGTTCTCATTTTTGAGTAGCCTACTTAGCAAGTGCAGTTATGGAGGGTGGAGATTTAGATTATTTACTTTAAAATAAAAAACAGCAGCGAATCCAAATAAAATCCGATGGCAGGCCAACACCGAAGCTGAAACTACGCGTGGAGAGAAAGCAAGGCTTCTTTCGGACGTTCAATGAAGAAAACTATACACGAACGGAGTGGCTAGCTGGCAGCAGCAAACCTCAGCGACTATTTTGCTGGCTAGTCTTCTTTTTGACAAGGATTCGTGCTCCCTTAACAATCCCTGGGTCACTACAGGATTCGTGGACCTTGCCAACTGTGATGGAAAATCTACATGTTGTTAGGTTTTTGGTCTATCTATGAGTTTTGTTACTATTTTGATGCATTTTATTGCCTGCCTGTTCCTATGTTTTCGTGTGTTGTAAATCATCTTCCATGCAATCCTTTGATGTATGGGCCTGTTCCTCGACCCCCTGGATAGCGTCAACGAAGCCAGAGGGTTACATGGCACGGCCGCCAACCCCTCCAATGGCATCCAGGGGAGCTTCAATTGTAAAGATTACCATCTGGTAAACAAAGGCTTTTGGTTCATTGGGGGACACAGCCCCTCCAGAACCCAAGCCAAGTGAATAAGAACTCACGACTCTGAACAATCGGTGAGTACCTTTAGAGTATGAAGTAACACGCAAAGAGAAGCTCCCATCTGAGGCCTCAGATTATTGTAATGTTTGCCTGTTATGTTGTTTGTTGATGCATGTTGTGATGTATCTTTGTTCGTACTTTTATTACAAATATATATGACCAGCAATTGCCTGCAAGTATTGTGTGCTTTTTGCATCTAAATATCTCATCTTAGACGCAATATCTGATAGAGAAATTGTCCCGGGCAATCGAGAGGCACGGTAAATGAAAAAGCCACATGTTATTTATCATATCAAATACTGTGATTGTGTGAGTCGTGTTACACGTGAACATGAAACTTGAAATAGCCGACAGCCGCGCTTTCGATTCTTTGACTATTAGCGGCTTGTGCATTTCGGTCGGGGAGGGGCTGCATTTATAATAAAATGTATAATTTAATGAGATGTTTAGGAGTAGGCCTACTGTGTGTGTGTGTGTGTGTGTGTGTGTGTGTGTGTGTGTGTGTGTGTGTGTGTGTCAGATTACAGGGATCTGTAAGTCCTGGTAAATGACCAGGCGCTCAAATAGCTCTTGTAGTTGCATTAAATACATCCAAGCTGCAACGTACTATTTTCTCTAAAGGTTTGGCCTCACTTGGCTTCCTCAAAAAAAATCCCCACGCCACGCCACTGGACAGTTCAGGTAAAGGATAATTTATTAACGCAAAAGGCAAGGAACACTGAGAACACAGGTGACGCAGGTAACACAGGCAACACCGGGAACACACAGGACAGAACTCACCACAAACTAAAATGATCCGACAAGGAACAAAGGAAAGACAAGGGCTTAAATACTAAACACACACAGGGCACACAACGAGTAACAGCTGAAACACATTAGGGGAGGGAGCAGTAATCACACAGGAGGGAAACCTGACCGGACATGGGGAGAAACAAGACAGAGATACCAAAGTAAAACAGGTAACACACCAAAACAAGACAAGGAAACAGACAGACCATGACAGTACCCCCCCCCCCTCAAGGGTCGACTACCAGGCGACCCACGACATGCAGAAAAAGAAAGTCAAACCCAAATAGGGTGGGTGGAGGGAAGCCAGGAGGAGGGAACAAAAAAAAATGGACTGGGGTAGAGCACGGGGTGACCGGGTGGCCGGGGAACTGGAGTGGGGGGGCAACGGAGGGGTGTCAGGCGGGCGGCCAGAAAGATGCACCAGGGCATGGCAGGGAGCTTCTGGCGGGCAAGCAGAAGGCGGGACCTTGAAGGCGGGACCCCTCTGGAAGACGAGGTAGAGGGCGGACCCCTTCTGGAAGGTTTAGAAGGCGGCACCCCTCTGGAAGGAGTAGGGTTTAGGAACCGGACAGGGCTCGGGGACCGGAGTCAGCTCAGGGGCTGGAGAGAAATGTTGAACCGGATGGCACTCCACACTCACCACCCCCACTCTGATAGTCCGTAAGGCACCCTCCAACCCGGGCCTTGAAGCGACAGCGCTGCACGTACGCCCCCAACACAGCCTCCAACAAAAAGAGCGTCTGCTGGGGCCAATGATGGTGGATCATTCTGTCACGGTTAGCGGGTGGCAGGCAGGCTGGTAGGACCCAATAGCAGACAGTTCAGGTAAAGGATCATTTATTAACGCAAAAGGAAAGGAACAACGAGAACACAGGTGACGCAGGTAACACGGGTAACACAGGGAACACCGGGAACACAGGTAACACACAGGACACAATTCGCCACAAACTAAAATGATCCGACAAGGAACAAAGGAAAGACAAGGCCTTAAATACTAAACACAGGGCACTTAACAGCAGGAACACATTAGGGGACTTCGATTTGGCATGTAGCCATTACTAATAATAATACCAATACTCTTTGGCTGGGATGATGAGGCATCAGACAATCAAGTCATTTTAGCCTGAATACATAGGTAAGAAGCACCAGAGCAGGTTGCTAGTACCATGGACAGTATCAGAACGATAACCTGTTGAACTAAATGGATGTGGTGCTAAACCACGGGATGCATCTGCAGACCACTGCCACATAAATAAAGGTAAGACGCGATATTTATTGCTTAAGATTTGCTGGTGCTGTGGCGAGGTCTTTTGTGTTTTTTGCACTCAAGTGGTCGGCTGTTTTAACTTGCAATTGATAGTCGGTGGAGTCAGTCTCTTGTTGACACAAAGTGACTTTTGGTCATTCTTGCTTTGCTTGAATTCTGGAATAATTGTGGGGGGGGAGTGCATGAGTTTTGGTCAGAATGCCTGATGTAGGCTAGTTTTGATGGAATGCGTGTTGTGAATTGAGAACAGCCAGCTCCTGATGTGATACAGCGTTCAGCTGTACAACAAATATTGTAGTGCTCTGTGTAGCCACACGTTTGGCCCTTCTGGACTTAAACACACAGTTCAATTCCTCTCCTAGCTCCTCTTGTTTATGTTGGTAGCTTAGCCATATCATGTCACGTTGTCAACATTGGATACATGGAGCAGAACATAGCGGGTCATATGTCTGATGCTTTTAGGAAACGTTTTCTTCATAAAAAGTGCCAGATTTTGTATACATTTTATTCCCTAGTAATAAGCTACATGGGTATGCCGTCTTTCAGAACCTTTCATTATCGGCACTTAAGAGAGAAAAAAGAGTGCATCCTCATTGTACCCAGCACTTCTGAAAATGTACTTGCGTCTCGGTCCCCAGCACATTTCAAACCAAACTGGTTTGAAATGCCCAAACCACTTTGGTTTGGCATTTCAAACCATGCCCGTACTAAAGAAACCCGGCCTGGATCCCGATTCCCCTAACAACTACCGCCCCATCTCCAATCTACCTTTTCTGCCTAAAATCCTGGAACGTGTTGTTGCCAAACAACTCATCCCCTATCTTGACACCAATGACCTCTTTGAACTCTTCCAATCCGGTTTCCACTCCAAACACAGTACAGAAACTGCCCTCCTCAAAGTGACCAATGACCTTCTGCTATCCTCTGACACTGGCTCCCTAAATATCCTCATCCTCCTTGACCTCAGTGCTGCCTTTGACACGATCAATCACTCCATTCTCCTCTCCCGTCTCCAATCCACCCTTGGCATCACTGGCACCGCCCTCTCCTGGCTCGGATCCTATCTCTCCGACAGACATCAATTCATCGCCATCAACAACTGTCAATCAGCCACTACTCCTCTCATCCACGGTGTCCCCCAGGGTTCTGTGCTTGGTCCACTCCTCTTCATTCTGTACATGCTTCCTCTTGGTCAGATCCTCCGTCACCATGGACTCCGATTCCACTGACACACAGCTTTACCTCCCCTCCAAAACCATCAGTCCTTCCACCCTCCCTCTCCAACTGACTGACATCAAGACCTGGATGCAAAACAGCTTTCTCAAACTCTGAAATCCTCATCATTGGTCCTGACACCCTCACTCACTCCACTCAGAGCTTCACCCTTAACATTGACGGCTCCACCATCACCCCCTCCACCAAAATCCGTAACCTTGGAGTTATCCTGGACCCCACTCTCTCCTTCCTCCCCCATGTTAACCATATTACCAAAACTGCCTTTTTCCACCTCCGAAACATCGCCCGCCTCCGCCCCAACCTGTCTACTACCGCTGCTGCGACACTCATCCATGCTTTCATTTCATCCAGGCTCGACTACTGCAATGGTCTTCTCTACGGCACCACCAACAAAGTCCTCAATAAACTTCAATATGTCCAGAACTCAGCTGCACGCCTCCTCACTGGTACCCGCTCCAGAGAACACATCACACCTGTCCTCCGTGAACTCCATTGGCTTCCAATTAAACACAGAATCAACTACAAAATCTTACTCATCACCTACAAGGACCTCAACAGAATCACGTTTGGGTGCATCACTTAGGTGAGATCAGTGTACTGTGTACAGTGTACTACATATATGTTGTAGTGACTAGACCATGTGTTACCAAATGTCTGGGGGCACACAGTATTGCTTTCATGGAAAATGGAATGCACCTTGCAGTCCATGCCAAGTTCAAAAATATATTCGGTGAGTATTGGAACTGTCAGGAGAATACAAATGTATGACTGTAGATTGTAAACTGATGTTGAAATTATTCAGGAGAGCCTGTAGCCTTTGATTCCCTTAGTTCAAAAGGGAAATACTGACCTGGATGTTTAAAGTATATAGTTTATATTTAATATCAGATATTTTCTTTATTTATTTGCAGATATTATTTGACGACTGCATTATTTGTGTTTTAAAGGCAACAGGTATAGGTCATACCATTTGTCTTAGTCTTGATTCATTTTGCACATCTGTGCTGTCATAGTTGACAGCAAATGTAAAATAGCTACATCTTCATGTCGATATGCTTATTGTTGTCACTTTCAATTGTCACTTCTTGCCATTAAATTAAATTATGTTACCTTGTCACTTCCATTCCATTTTGGTGCTGATAATTTGAAACAGGAATGGTGTTTTACAGAACTTTTCGTGTTCAGTGTAATTATCTTAATTATCTGGCTACTTACCCTGTAGATGCTCGAGGGTCATTCTCTGTCAACTCAACCAGTTTTGAAGCTTCAGATTTTGATAGGATATCATTTTAAAGAACTAAGGTTGGTCCCCTGGTGCTGTGCTGAATCACTCAATAGACCTCTGAACAATTTGTCCCCCTCACTTCTGAAATGTTGGCTGCGTCCGGGCACTAAAATACGTTTCAGACACGACTGAACAAGACGTATGTTAAACAGTATATATTTTTTAATAAGAAAAAACGTGAATGCAGATCCACCAGGGATGACGATAACATCAAATATATAGTTCTGTGACATTTCGGGTACATTTATTCATCACACCTAATCAAGATACCTTTGATGAGATGTTTGTGTTATTAAAAACCTAAGGCCGCTTCCGGACTGTTGCACGAATCCTAGCACAATAAGTTAGCATGGCGCTGCTATTGATTAGCCGGTTTAAAAGTAGCCTATTTACACTCTGCTAGCTGACAGTCGAGCTAGCTTGGTACTAGCGTCATCCTACACACCCAAATACCGTTTGTGTTACAAAATAGATCGGTTTTAAATACCGAACTCGACACAAATGAAAGATAAAAGTATGCAGAAATCCATTTGACCCGACAAATGCGAAATGAAACCGAAGAAAAATAAAGTTATTAAGAACCGCAACGCACCAACAGTGTACCCCCAGATAGAAATAACTACTCCATACATCATGCTTATTAACGGGTTCCACACAGACAGAACAAATGTACACCAATTTCACCCAGATTACCCGAAAATATTTTCCTGATTATCAATAAATTTATCTGGATATTCTAATTGAGTGGGCCATTTCAACTGCTAATTTATTTATTTATCAATGTTTTTTCAACCTTTGCCGAAAAACGTAACTCATATTTATTCACTCCAATAAACTCCCGGTAACAGCGTCATCCTTTCATACCCAAGATGTATTTTGTTTACATCGGAGGATGACCTGGCACAAAAGGTTTGTTGCAAAAAAACTTTTACGTTTAGGGTAGTGTCGGTGCCAACGTAAGGATTGTCATTTAGTTTTGGCCGACGTTTCTCCCGATGGTCAATCATTTTGGCATTCCCACGGTAATCTCCAAGGGCGACGTAAACACCACAACCTGATATGAACAGAACCCATGAGTTACCACGCCGAAACCGCCGTTCGCCGACGATTTCGAGGTTTCAGATACAAGTGCGTGTCGGCGAAGTGTCGTCGTCGTCGTGGGCGACGATGTCTCAGTCATCGGCAGCGGCGACGGGGTCCTCCTGCGCGGCCCCCCCCCCCTCCTCCTCCTCCTCCTCCTCTTCCTCGTTGGCCTGGGACTCCTCCTCCATGATGGGAACGATGAGGTTGTCCTTGGACATCAGGTTGTACTTCATGACGAAGCGCGTGAAGCGGTGGCACAGGAACGTCTCGTTCTGAGGAGGAACGTTTTAGTAAAGTTAGTGATCCGGGCTCCAGAGTGCGCCTAATTTGGGCGCACATGCGCCTAGAATTCGGGGTAGTGCGACCAAATATTTTATTTGGGTGCACCGGTGCGACTGAAAATGTATCTGGTATAATTATTATTAATTTATTTTTTTACAGAGCAGTCTATTCATAATATTGTAATGACCACGGAAAGGCAGTGAATGAAGTATTGATTAGACAGCGATTTATTAGATACCTAATAAACCGTTGGAACACGCAAGACCGGTAACAATAGCAACGCCGGTAAACAAACCCGCCAAGCCCAATCCAGGGGCCTGTACTACGAAGCTCGATTAGAGGGTTAGCGAGGTATGTTGAGCTGAAAGCCTGGGTTAGCTGTACCATGAAAGTCGATCTCTTTAAGCGTCGCTGTATCACCATTGGTGACTTACGCTCGCAACCAAACCTGTTCGGGAGCAGCTTTTCAGCGAGTCTACCCGGAGATCGGCTACTTATATCGGCGTGCGCAGCTTCCTAGCCCCTCCTCCGATAATGGCGTCACCATTTGTGGGTGTTCCCATGGACCACGGCGCACTTATCGTACAGGCGTCTCTCCGGAGACAGAGGGTTTATTTTATGGTCGAAATATTATTAATCAATGGTGTAAATATCGACGGTGCCCCCCCCCAACTCAGCGCAAGGCAGGCACGGTCCAACGCCGCCCCCCCCCCCCCCCCCCCCTCAACAACTCAAAACTTGGGTGCACCATAAATACGTGCTGGTGCACCCAAATTAAAAATTTAGGCGCACCAGTGCACCCAAGGAAAAAGTTAGTCTGGAGCCCTGTGATCCCATGGTTATCTTGTTAATGTACATGTACGTTTACATTGAGGGGGTTTATCAGACGCTTTGATCCAGAACGTCTTACAATCAGTCCATTTGTCAGAAGGAAGAAACAACGATATACCTCTGTGGGTACAGTGAGGATGTTCATAGAACCAAGTGCCAAGCACTGACCATCACTAGGTTAACCCATTCCCCGTAGACAACACAGATAGCTAGGGTAAGATGGTTCACTATGCCAAGTACTGTATTCAAGTGCCAGGACATACAATGCACAGTGCACACAAAGGTACACACAGACACACACACACTATATTGGGTTCAGAGCCCCCGTCTGTACCTCGTAGGCGTCGAAGATCTCCCGGTGGTGGAAGTAAGCGTGGGAGAATATCCGGTAGATTCTCCGACACACGGAGCCCAGCTTGGCCACTGAAGACTCCTTGATGCTCACCCTGCCAAAGAATGAGCGTTAGGTTTTAGGGCTGGATTAGACCTGCCGTAGCACCAAGCGTTGCTGCAGCATTACGCGGCCAGAACACATGATAGTGAAGGTCTCCACTTGGGGCATCCACAGTTACATCAGATACGGAAATCCTGCAAAAGCACGAGGATCGCTTTCTCATGTAGATAAAAAAAATGGAGACGCTGGTGAGGAAGAACTGATCATTTTACTATTGTTAAAGGACAAATCCGGTGTAAAATGGATCTGGGATATGTTTAGGATAATAACGAGTTGGAATGTTTGTTTGGGAGCAAAAAAGCGCGTATAGACGCATTCTTAGGTTGGCTGTTTTTAGCCAATTCTACCAAAACGCAATAAACGATAGGGGCATGTGTTATGGTATACGCTATTTTTAACCAGTTAAAAGGCTCCAAGGGTCTTAACATATAAAACGAGGCATTGATAACTTTGTGAAAGTGTACAGATTGTTTATTAAAAAGGTCATTTTATACACACAATACCATCAGTAGTACCCGTCGACCCCATCTTGTTTTTAAGACTCGATAAGTAGATTGGCGAACAGAGATTGCGTGCGGTTGAAGGATGGCACAATCTGTGTTCGTCAATCTACTTATCGAGTCTTAAATACAAGATGGAGTCGATGGGTGAACTACTGATGGTATTGTGTATAAAGTGTCCTTTTTATAAACAATAAAGTTTATTGCGTTTTGGTAGAATCGGCTAAAAACAGCCAACTGAAGAATGCGTCTATACGTGCTTTTTTGCTCCAAAACGAACATTCCAACTCGTTATCATACCAAACCTATCCCAAAACCATTTTACACCGGATTTACCCTTTAAGACGGCGACAGAAAGATGAATGGAATGAGTGCTTTGGTGGTCGCTCACACTAAACCATGCTGTGGGCGTGCATGAACCATGAACCAACCCGTCGGCGGCAGGCTGTAAACAGTGCCGCGCTGCGAGTGACGTATTAATCGTGCGACTCAACGAATCGATGACCAAATTCGTTTTTAGCAATCGACATTCAGACACACATTCAGACACACATTTAGACCACATTCACTCATTCAGACCACATTTAGACCACATTCACCCATTCAGACACAGATTCCCCCCCCCCCCCCCCCGACGGCGGAGTCGCCCCGCAGGGTGACAGCCAGCTGGTCAGGAGCAGTCAGGGTGGGGCGTCTCGCTCAGGGACACCTCCAAACTCAACGAGGGGGAGCCGGGGCTGTGATTACCTGCTAGGGAAGTACTTGTTGCTGTTCAGGAGGCAGGCTGCGCCGTCCAGAGTATGTCTGGTGTAGTCGATGGCTGGGCACTGGGGGGGGGGGATACAATGGTACGCAAATGTTTAGATAAATGACTTTAAATGACTCAAGATGTCCACTGTGAAGGACATCATAAGGGGTACCTCTTTTGGGGGAGAAACACACACACAAAACCGCAAACACAGAGAAACACACACACACAGACACACAAAACCGCAAACACACAGAGAGAAACACACACACAGACACACAAAACCGCAAACACACAGAGAAACACACACACAGACACACAAAACCGCAAACACACAGAGAAACACACACACAGACACTAGAGCTGTAGCGATGCGTCGATGATGTCGACGCGTCAACGTCAAAAATTTGTCGACGTCAAATTTCTCCGTCGACGATTTTCGACGGAGAAATGGACGAAAGTCACAATAAAGGAAAATGTCCGCACACGAAATCATCAAAGGTATGGAAATACTTCAAGTTAAGTCCTAAACGGAAAGGTGTTGTGATTTGCACTCTTTGCCAAATGGAGTTGGCATATCACAAGAGCACGACAGCAATGTTGGAGCATCTCAAACGAGAAAGTATCTCGTGCACACGAGAAAGTATCTCATGAGCATGGGGAAACATCGTGCGCATATCACTGGCAGTGTGTGTGTGTGTGTGTGTGTGTGTGTGTGTGTGTGTGTGTGTGTGTGTGTGTGTGTGTGTGTGTGTGTGTGTGTGTGTGTGTGTGTGTCAGCGAGTAGGTGGACGAGCGAGGAGAGCGAGCGATAGCGTGCGTGTCAGTCTAGTGAAGTCATGAACGAGTCCGGTTGTGTGTAAGAATAAAATACCCAGCCTGTCAAGAATCGGTGGCCGCTTCATTCCATCATATTCCGACCTATAAGCAGACTCACTGTCGGTCAAAGTAAAGGGTCATGCCCCCGAGAGCGCATCGGACCTGGAGGGAACGTATCACCTGTGCTCCTCGGTCTGGGAGCCGACAGCAGGAAAGATGTAACTCGTAGTTGGAGGCGGAGCGCAAGAGAGTATGCGCACACATTTTTTTCATGTCCCTTTACGGGTTCTGTATTAAATAAAGTATATTATTAAGAATTTTTTGGTATTTATTTGAGATACATTATGGTTTTTATTAATCGAGCAACAGAAAAAAAAAAAAAAAAACGTCAAATTGGTCATTAGATTAGTCGACTAATCGATAAAATAATCGCCCGATTAATCGTTTGATAAATAATCGTTTACCCCCAGCCTTAACAGACACACACAGACAGACACACAAAACTGCAAACACACAGAGAAACACACACCGACACAAAACCGCAAACACACACACACACACACACAAAACCGCAAACACAGAGAAACACACACTCACACACAGACAGACACACTCTCACACAGACTTCAGAATAGACTCCATCATTAATCTAAAGGTGGTTTGTGAGGCCTCTTCAGGGTACTAAGGGGTACCTCTTTGGGGGTCATCATTAATCTAACAGTGGTTTGTGAGGCCTCTTCAGGGTAATAAGGGGTACCTCTTTGGGGGTCATCATTAATCTAACAGTGGTTTGTGAGGCCTCTTCAGGGTAATAAGGGGTACCTCTTTGGGGGCCATCATTAATCTAACGGTGGTGGAGGCCTCTTCAGGGTACTAAGGGGTACCTCTTTGGGGGCCATCATTAATCTAACGGTGGTGGAGGCCTCTTCAGGGTACTAAGGGGTACCTCTTTGGGGGTCATCATTAATCTAAAGGTGGTGGAGGCCTCTTCAGGGTAATAAGGGGTACCTCTTTGGGGGTCATCATTAATCTAAAGGCGGTGGAGGCCTCTTCAGGGCACTAAGGGGTACCACTTTGGGGGTCATCTTTAATCTAACAGTGGTGGAGGCCTCTTCAGGGCACTAAGGGGTACCTCTTTGGGGGTCATCATTAATCTAACAGTGGTGGAGGCCTCTTCAGGGCACTAAGGGGGACCTCTTTGGGGGTCATCTTTAATCTAACGGTGGTGGAGGCCTCTTCAGGGCACTAAGGGGGACCTCTTTGGGGGTCATCATTAATCTAAAGGTGGTGGAGGCCTTTTCAGGGCACTAAGGGGGACATCATTAATCTAAAGGTGGTGGAGGCCTCTTCAGGGCACTAAGGGGTACCTCTTTGGGGGTCTTGTGCGCCGCGCAGAGGAAGATCCACTGCTCCGTGGCGGTCATCTGGGTGCACGTGTCTGGGTGGCACTCCCCCTGGTGGCCAGAGAGAGAACAGCGCGTCAGAATGAGCTCCTCCATGTTAGCGTTGGGTCCGGGGTCTGCTCCACCTGGAGACCTTTCAATGCCATCGTCTCCTTCCCCATACCGCCGGCTGTACTTCAGTACTCTGCCGATACCGAGCACATACCGCTACAGAATAGACCATTTTCTTTCCAGAACTAGATCAATTCTATTTATAATCTTTAATTTGAATAATACTTTTGTATTCTTTTAGTTGCGTTTGGTGTTTGGTCGGAGATGTTTCCCATTCTGACCATCCGTGCCCGACCGCTAACGAACGCAGCGTCATTTATTAAATGAGCTAGTCATGTGATCGGAGCATGGACTTGCTCACCCCTACCCGCTGCTGTTTTATAATGCAGTATCAGAGGTAATGCCGATACTGTGTGTGGTCGCGAAACAACTCTACCCACGGTGTAATCGGGTAGGACATTGATCAGCATCATCAGGTTGGAATTGTGGAAACACAGACTTTCATCTTACTACTATAATAGCAGGCCTGTCGCACCAGTTACTCAAGTTACTCAAGCAGACTGCAGCCCACACACACAGCACGGGCGAATGCATACATACACCGCAAGCACGCACATACACACCGCATACACACACCGCACACACACGCACATGCGCACGAACACACACATACACAGACACCGCACGTCAAGACAAAGGCAACAACATATACACGGAAGCGCACGCACAAGCACACACCGTACGTAAAGACAAAGGCAGCGACAAACTCGCCGAGCTAAGACTTTGTTCTTAAACATTACGGCTCTGCCGTCGACAAACTCTCGCAGGTAACACGTTCTGTCTATAGACTGTAGAAATTGCGATAAAATAAGGGAAGAGACAATTTCTCACCTCGACAAGCAACGGCGGGTCGTTCATTTTGTCACATAAAAAACGTTAAATTCAAACATCGCACGACCGGCTTATCAACACAGAAGTGACGTGATTCTTAAAAGGGATAGTGTCCCTGTAACACAGAACAATTCTTTTTCAATGACAGTATGCTGAATTATGTCCATCACAAGACTACACTTTGTTGCTCAAATGTAATATTAGGGCGCACTCACACTAGGCCATCTGTACCGTGCCCAAGTCCGTTTGACACCTCTGAGCCCCTAAAGTCTAGATCGTTTGCCTAGTGTGAGCACGCCAACCGTACTCGAGTACAGTTCAAATCTGTGGCCTGAGCACACTTCGGCCAGGTGTGCTCAGGCCACGGTACAGACGCTACTGAGCCGACACGCGCACACGCACGGCTACGCAACCTGAGCTGGATGACGTGTAGTCCATGCGATCCTTCTACCCCACATGCAAGAATAAGTTCAAGACCGAGCCGCGAAAAAGGCGT
Organism: Gadus macrocephalus; assembly: GCF_031168955.1. Classification (NCBI taxonomy): domain Eukaryota; kingdom Metazoa; phylum Chordata; class Actinopteri; order Gadiformes; family Gadidae; genus Gadus; species Gadus macrocephalus. Next base: position 2,107,838 of record NC_082388.1, read on the forward strand.
ACACAAAACGGCCTATTTGGAAGTGTAAAAATGCTCAGAGAGGGCTGTATCTGAGTGGAACGGCTCCAAATAAGCCACAAAGTCAGTAAAGTGTCAACTGTGTTCTCAGTGTTCTTCTACGAAGCAGCGGACGATGGCGGTGACGTATTACGACGTGATGACGTATGTACAGGAGGCAACCGTACTCAGGCCAAGTTGAGATTGCCTTGTGTGAGCCCAGGCCAGCGCACAGGGGGGGGGGGCAATCGTTCTTGAGCACGGAACAGATGTGAAATGGACTTGGGCACAGTACAGAAGGCCTGGTGTGAGTGCGCCCTTACTCTCCTGAATATACTACCCCGAGGTAGTATTTTCTTCTGTAGGAAATGGGAATTACCTTGTATGTGAATGAGGAGAAAGTCTCACACCACTTCAGTGGGCGTGTTGTTGACGCTTTTGTATGTCATTGAGTGGCCCCCTGAAAGATAATCAGCCCGTTGCCTTTTGTTCACTGAATGGTTCAAAAATATTTAAATGTTGGCACTGCTTTTAAGAGTCATTTGTGGTGAACGAATGTTATACGTTGTAACATTATAGGCAAAATGTTATTATATTATGCGCTCAGAAATGTGTTACATCATCGACTGGGCTTTCCATATTATTGCTATGGGTTTAATTACAACTAGGGGTCTAGCGTGTGCGAAAACTCTAGTCATAATACTAATAATAATAAATGTTATTTATAAGGCACATTACAGCAAACAAATGATCTCAAAGTGCTACATTGCACAAGAGGAAAGGGCTGAAACTAGGGATATCCCGATCCCCCCCGATCGGATCGGGCCCGATACTGGGTTTTTAAGGTAGATCGGGATCAGCAGATCTCATTCATGGCCGATACATATTTATCCATCCATATTTTTTCTATATATATATATATATATATATATATATGTGGAAATTGCGTTGAATGAGAGATATAATTTCGCACGTTGAGCACAATAAACGTGTGACTCGTTTATTGAGTTAGAGAAACCAGAAAATCAAAATGTGCTGCAAGTAAACGAATCCCGCATCGGGCTGTGACGTCATGAGACGCTCGTAATCCTTAAAGGGACAGTGGAAAGAACAACACATAACAAAATACTAGGGGTGTAACGATTCATGCGATGCATCGATGAATCGATCGTCAGTCCTACCGATTCAACTAAATCGATCTGCTAAAATAAATAAATAGAATGAATCCCTTTGGCTTCACCAATAATCAATATAAATGTTTTAAATCGTATGAATCGATTATGATTAATGTTTTAAGACTTAGTTTACACGTTTATTTTGTGAAGCGCAGCTCGGTAATCCGTAACTCTGTCATCAGCTAGTCAGCTTGCAAAGAAGTCCCACAAGAGTTTTTTTTCTCCCTCACCCTCTACTGGTGCATTTCAAACATGGCAGAGAGCGGCAGCGAGATTGTTAATGCACCAAACAGCAAACTTGAAATCCAAAGTGTGGAAGCATTTTGGCTTCGCAAAGAATAATGGTAAAATTGACAAGGGGTGTGTGACGGGGCGCATAGCTTCCATCAATGTTGCCTGTGTGTTTTTGTCTTGTTTGACTATGTATTCCGTTACCTTCCTACTGTTTTAAAATCATTTATCAACCATGTCATTTATCATGCGCGCTACGGCAGTTTAATACAATCTTGCAAGTACCATCATTACAACGTTCTGTTTAATACCATTTACCATTAGCGTAATCTGTTCTGTTGCAATAACCATTCAAACAAGTATGTCGTTGTCAAATTCCAGGTTTGTTTATTTAGTTTAAAAGTTACATGTTAACACAGCGTAAATGTTCGGCTTATCAGAGTCTCGTCTAGACTTTGTATTAGGGAATGTGTGCCGCGTCAACGGGGTTTAAATTAACGTCATAACTTCCGGGTAAACCGGAAGTGACCCTGAGTTTTTGTAATTATGTTTATTGCAGTTTTTGTATATTTTGGCTATGCCAAAATCTAGCAATAATATAAAGGTCCAGTATGCTTAAGTTCGAATTGATGTTTTTGTGACTCTCAGGCCCATTCAGTTTGTTTAGTGAAAAGTATTTTTCTTTTTGTTGATTTTCGTTTTATTTTTATTGCCTTATGGGCCTTAAATTGGGAAAATAAAAGATCCCATCTTTTTCCAAACTTCTCGTCGGCTCCCGAGTGATTTTCCACCTAGTTCAAGACGCTCCAACACATCTACCCATGACAGGGTGTCACATTATTGCATGTTTATTTCACGGATATAGAATTTTGGTTCAAAGTTACTGAATCGAATCGTGGTTTACAGAATTGAATCGAATTGTTAAAAAAAAAAAAAATTGTCCTTGAATCGAATTCGCCAACTACTGAATCGTTAATCGAATCGAATCGTCTGAAGCCAAAGATTCACACCCCTACAAAATACTGTAGGTGAATTATGTTACACTCACTACACACATCCAAAATCCAGTATCGGGAAATATCGGGATCGGAAGCAACATGAAAATATCGGAATCGGATCGGGAGCTAAAAAAACTAAAGGCAGAGAGAGGCTGCATATACCAAAACAAAAACCTGGGCACAGAGAGGCTACATAAACGAGAATAAGGTTTAAAATAGCAGTTTAGCCAAAGGCTTTCCTAAAAGCCTTTATTTATATAAACCGCAGTCTGTGGTGCTCTTAGATGGTCGGGTCGCCCATATGTACAACATACAAACATCAAACTGAAGTGTACCTGTAGTTTGACCGCCAGTCCATTAAGCTCCAAGCAGAACTGCCTGAAAGCACAAACGTTTTATGGTTACAGTATGTTGTCGTTTTGTCACGATAAAGCCTCAGGTTTTCACAAAGGAGTCCACAGGCATTTGAAGCACCTCTCTTGACATTTCTACTGGGATTCAGGGACAGATTTGCACAAGCAAGTATTCAGGGATTTTCGTACAGTGAAACAAATACCAAATAAGGAGCAACAATCACAAATTAATGCAGGCTTTCATGAATCGGAAGGTAAATACTAATGTGTCGTAAGTTGTGGACTAGTCAATTGATCAGTTAACTGGTTATAGACCAGTTTTGTGAATGGGGTTTTGTTTGGTAAAGCATAAAATATATTTGAGTTAATCAAATGGCCATTCACTCATAACAATGCAACTTTTTGCCCTTTTATACAATCAATAAATGGATCCATGAATTAACGTATAGAATAAAAATAAGCTTTCTCAGATCAAGTGGGGATTACCTACCGTTTAATTACTTCAGCAGCCCAATGTGGATTGAAAATAAATAATACAATTATAATATTTATTAGTGCTGCTGTCAGTTTAACGTGTTATAAACGGCGTTAACGCAAACCCATTTTAACAGCTTTAATTTTTTTAGCGCGCGACTAACGCTCTTTTTGCTTGGCAAACAATGTTGTTTTTTCACCTGCTGTCTAGCAACAACTAGTCACGTTAGAAAAACTACAACACCAAACCGGATCTAGCTACAGCGGAAACAAAATAACAAGCACGCCGCAAAAACTTGTTGGGGCAAGCAAGGATGCGGAGCGGATGTTTGTGTTTGTGTGTCACTCTGTTCGAGAGTTCAATGCTGTTACATCTTTCTGACCAATCGCAGTTCAAGGCCCACCTGGGCTGTACCACTTCGGGAGGGGCCGATCAGTTACTCCCCTCTAGACAATATCGACTTGGTTGCGACGTTGACAGTTTGTGAGTGTTGCGTCTGTTGTGTTGAGCGAGGGAGAAGTTGTGGGAGCACAGCTCAGGCTGCCGGACGGCGCTGCAAGGAACTTTTATAAACGCAATATTGTTATCCCCCAGTAATCAGCCCGACCGCGCCGAAATGTTAACGGCCCACCGGGAATACTCCCGATTACCACTCCTCCACACTCACCGATTACCACTCCACACACAGTGTGTGTGTGTGTGTGTGTGTGTGTGTGTGTGTGTGTGTGTGTGTGTGTGTGTGTGTGTGTGTGTGTGTGTGTGTGTGTGTGTGTGTGTGTGTGTGTGAAATTAACCCCCGCCACACGCCATTTGCGGGTGGATTTGTATGGTGGCGGGTGAATTGTGTCACTTCACCCTCCACTGTGTCGGGTAATAATTTCCAGTCAGGTCCGTTCAGATTTGCATATTTCAAACATTCGTTATACGGCGCTGCACAGTTCCACAACCATTATTGTCAATAGGGATGGGCATAATTAATCGATGCTCGATAATTGATTAAGAAAGAAGATTGGTTAAGAAATGCGTCAATCAATTTATATTGTTATCGATCAAAAGGACGTTGTGTTGCATACTGTGAGTCTTGAAGCATTTAATTGAATATCACTATGTGTGAGAAATAACAAATCTAACCACCAGGGTGCGATGTTTTATTATTTCTAAGGACAAAAACGGAACAGCCAAATGAGCGGCAGTTGACTTGTGACGCAGCTCATTTGGAAACTTGCCAGCAAGATTAGCCTAAACATGAAGCGGTCCAAGCGAAGTGTTGCGTGGGACCACTTCGATTTAAAAAACGGAGACGTTCACTGTACACACTGTGATGCCGTGTACCAGTATAATTCCACGACGACTACTATGATGTATCACTTGAACAACTCACATCCGACCTTGTTGGCCGGCAGTTCATCCTCCTCTCAACCTACCATCACCTCGGTCCTAGCTAGGAGGAGCTGCGACTCACAGCGGGCAGATAAAATTACTAAAGGAATCTGCAAGTTCATTCAGACAGACATGCTGCCTATAAGTGTAGTTGAAGGCAAAGGTTTTGGGAATCTGATGGATATAATGGAACCAGCCTATCACATTCCATCACGCCGCACAGTCACCAGACTCATTGAAACGCAGTATAAAGAAAGAAAAGAGGAGTTGTTTAAAAAGTTGGCCACAGCTGAGTGTTGCTCTCACGACTGCTGGACAGCTTTAACAGCTGAGAGCTATATTACCATCACTTGCAGTGTTTCCCACACATTGACGAGACTATGGCGCCCCGCCATAGTCTAATTTCGGCCGCCATAGTCTCTGCGTGCACATGAATTATTATTATTAATAATTTATTTTTTTTGCTCAGACGAAGTTCGTGTCGCTCTCATTGGGATTGCATGAGAGCAGAGGCGCTGCATCCCATTAGGCATACCAGGCATTTCTGTGGGAAACACTGACTTGCCACTACATTGGCGATGACTGGGAAATGAACTCGGCTGTCCTGTTAACAGAAAGCCTGCCAGGCCGCCACACAGCCGACTGTCTCGCGGAGAAATTGAATGGGGCTGTGGAGCAGTGGGGAATTGAAGGCCCAGTAATCGCCTGCGTACATGATAACGCGGCCAATATAGTCGCTGCTAACCGTCCAACCAGAGTCAGCTGGGTTTCCGTTGCCTGCTTTGCCCACACCTTCCAGCTGGCCATAAATGACGGCTTTGCACTTTACCTGAATCGGGTAATCTCCGCGGCTGGCAAACTGGTTGGTCACTTTAACCACAGCACAGTTGCCAGCAAAGCGCTGCAAAAAAAACAAGAACAAATGGGCCTCCCAAGCCACCGGTTTATTCAATCATGTAAAACACGTTGGAACTCGGTCTGTGAAATGTTCGATCGGCTGGCGGAGCAACGGTGGGCTGTTGCTGCTGTCCTGTCGGACCGCACCGTGACCAAGCTCCAGGACGCCAGAATCCTGGAGCTGAAAGATGAGCATTGGCAGCTGATGGAGGAAATGCAGCCTGTGCTGAGAGCACTAAAGTGTGCCACCACCGTCATGTCTGCGGAGAAGGACGTCTCCATCTCCAACACTTATCCCATCACCTTCGGCCTCAACAATGCCCATCTGGGGCCGTATTCACAAAGGATTTTAGGGCTAAAAGTAGGTCCTAACTGGCGAATTTAGGAGTAACTCCTAAAAATAATGGGCGTGTCACTCTTAAATGTAGGACTCCTAACTTTTTTCACTAAGAGCAATTCACAAAGTATTTTAGGCCTAAAAGTAGCACCTAAGTCTAGGAGAGCTTAAAAGTCCTCAAGAGGACTCCTAACTCACTAAGACCTATTCACAAAGAATCGTAAATGCCTGCGAGACGAAATGTTAGGGTATTAAACTTGTTGTGGAGTTAATCGCAATGCAATAACATCCCCGACTAACAGGAATAATCCGATTAGTCCCGAAATAAAATGTTTGGCCACACTACGTTATTTAGCAACAGGGGAAATGCAATTTTATTGGCTATATCTATCGCAACCATCAGTCAGCAGTGCCATAAACTTCCCTTTGAACATTCAACAATTACACAGGATCAAAGCCAACTTCATGGCAATTGCAGGTATGGCCGGTGTGGTCGGTGCTATTGACGGGACGCACATAAAAATAATTGCGCCATCAAAAGACGATGACGTGTTCGTCAATAGGAAGAAAGTGCATTCCATCAACATGCAGGTTGTTTTTGATGCAAATTTTAACATAGCCTACTGGATGTTGTTGCAAAGTGCCCTGGATCTCCAGCTACCCATGATTCGCGCATTTTAATGGAGAGCGGTCTGAGGCAGCTTTTTGAGATGTACCAGTTGGTTGTCACTTGCTGGGAAACAGTGACTATCCATGCAAGACGTGGCTCAAGACACCCTACCTCAATCCACAACCGGGAGCACAGTTAAAGTATAACATGTAAGTGATTACGCATATTACGCTTAGTCCTACGTGTAAAACACATCGTATTGGCTCTTTGACGCCTTTTATTTGTTGAATCCATATTTATTATTGTTTACTGATTTCTTCCATGTATGCTAGAGCACACAAACATACACGAAATGTTGTGGAGAGAGGAATTGGGCAGATGAAACGTCGGTTCATGCACAGTCATTACTGTATGTGCCATTCTACACAACCTCCGCAAGCGGAGGAACATTCCACAGCCAGACGATGATGATGATGATGATGATGATGGCGATCAACATGACAATGAATTTGGCCGTGTGGAACCGAGTGGACTGGTATTTAGGGATCACTTTAAAAACACATTTTAGGTAAACACCTTGGCACAAATCAGTCAACACTTGTGTAGTTCATAACATTTATTTTCTTTAAAATTTTACGTATTTTTATTGTTTGCTTTCTCTCTCTCTTGAACGTGCAGGCTACAACGTCATTAACGTGGTCTGCACAAAATTGTCATCATGCGTGTATTCTGCTAACTGCATATGATACAACTTCATTTCTAGCCTAGGCTATTTCCTTGTTTTACGGTGATTCAGTGGGCTCGTCTGAACAACCAATCACCGAACTGACTGCTTCTAAACTCGTGCACGAGAATTGACGTAATCCATAGCAACGGCGCGTCACTCTTAGTTCACTCTTTGTGATTTATCCTTAGTAAGAGTAGGTCTCAGCGGCTTTGTGAATAACTTTTAAGAAAAAACTCCTACGTAAAATGTTTTAGCGCGAGTTAGGAGCACTCCTAGCGGTAAGATAAAATGCTTTGTGAATACGGCCCCTGATGCGCAAAGAAGGAGACGGGCCCAAGGTTATCGAGTTCAAAACTAAAGTGCGGTCCTCCCTCAGCACCCGAATGAATGTAAGCTACATTTAGTTAAGTTTCAATATGCCCAATAGCAAAAATGTTACGAGTAATAAGAATTACAACATAGCCTATACTTACATGCCTCTTATTGGATAGCCTAGATACGTTTTCCATTTAGCATTATAGATGCACAATTATTTCTGATTATTGATTTCCCCGCATCATTTATTTTCAGGTTCAGTCTGCTGAATTTGTATCATCGGCCCCCATGCTTTCAGCAATGTTGGACCCTCGTCACAAGCACCGGAGCTTTCTGACACCTGCACAGACAGTAGTTGCTAATGCGAAATTAGTTGAACTGGGAGAGGCAGTGGAGACAGGCCAGGAGGCTATCGAGCAGGCTGGGGGGCACGCGGACGAAGGGAGCGCAAACACTGGAGCGGCCGCAGCCGCCACACACGCATCCGCTATGGCACTTCTCCTCGGGGAGCAGTACTCCATTATACTGGACACTGGCATTGACACAGAGGTTAATAACTTTCTGAAGGATACCCCCCCACCCCTGGATTGCATCCCTGCCGACCGGTGGAAAGTGAATGGAAGAAGGTTCCCCAGGCTGTCAAAGTTAGCACGACAATACCTCTGCATCCCCGCAACTTCGGTCCCGTCAGAGCGGGTGTTTTCTGCTGCTGGACTGACAGTTACAAGGCTGCGTTCGCGTCTGACCCCCGAGCATGTTAACATGCTTATATTCCTAAACAAAAATATGTAGGCTGGAGTTACTGTATGCTATCGGACAGTAGGGACAGTCACCACCGTATGCGAGTCGCTCTTTTTTTTCTTAATGTGTTGTCTCTCGCTCCGCTTTTCTTTCGGCTTGGTGCTTCTTGGAGTCGTTACATTTTGCCAAAACGGTGATATTTTAGCAACAAGTTCAGCCTTATATATGTTCAATAAGGTATTGCTTTTAGATAGACTAGTTCATGCAATTGTTTGTAAATGGGTGGCTCATCTTTTTGTTGCGAGCCTTTTCCGCGCGCCGGCTGCAGCCTATGGGCCTATGGGCATTATATGTCGGCCTTTTTTCCCCCTTTTTTTCCCAAAACAGTTATACAGTTTAATGCCCACTTTTAGCCTACTGCCTTTGTTTGATTATTGTTGTCCGATAAGTTGGCTACTTATTGTAATTGGAATAGGCTACAGATTTAGTCTTGTTTCCAAAACTTTAAGAGCGCCTGTAGGCGCATTGTTCAGACTTTACGAGCGCCGCATAGGCCTATAACCTATAATGCCTGTATTTATTATTTTAAAACTGTTAAACAGTTGTAGGTCTTCAAGTTAACTGTATTGTATTAATGTTGGCCCATACATTATTGTTGGAATAAAGATTTCATTGATAAAAACATGCTGCATTTTGTATTTTCTACCAACGGGAATTTCAATATAGCCTATAGAAAAAAGTTAATGATTAATCGATAATTGATCGATAACTCTAGCAATGCTCGATCAAGGAAATTTCTTAAAATGCCCATCCCTAATTATCAACATCCGGCCCCCTTCTTCTACGCCTCTTCTGCTGAACTGCGACTGTCAACATCCTGGATAATATACCAGTAACATGGCTCTCAAGTCCACGCATTCAACGTGAGACAGACGCAATTCATCCCATGCACACGCTCACACGCTATCCTGGAAATTACCAGAATAGCGCCCACCAATTTGGGCTGCTATTTAACATGTAGGAATCAACACTTTTAAAAAATGTGTGTTGGAATTTCAAAATCGTCTGGGATTTTATTAAAGCCTCATAAATGTTCAAATTGAATTTTGCGTTGCGTCTCTCTGGGTCGTTCACAAACTAGTTAGGCTACGCCCTCCCGTACTCAGTTCTGTTCGCTTTGCATTGGTGGAAGTGAGTAGGGGGAGTGGTTATGCAGAGCCTTCAGATTGGACGGTTTGACTTACTCAGTTACCGTCGTGTTTTGTTTTTATTTTTTTACCATTATTGTTTTATAGGCAAAACAATAATGACAAACATTAACACATTTCTCCTACAGGGGATTGATAACATTCTATCGGTTGAACAGAAAGAAACACTTGGTCATACTTTATACACTTCTTTGCCACAGCATTGGCCTACTGAATGGCACAGATATATTTTCAGCATTGGACTGAATGCCACATAAATATATAATTATGTTTTTGCACGTTTGCAACGTTTAAAAGTTCAAGGTATAAAGTTCAAGTATATGCCTCTACTTGTATTGCTTAAGCCAATGGCCTTTTGAGGCAGTGTTTTTTCTGAATATTAGTGTTAAGGGCCAATAATGCTTACTATCATACGTTAGTCACCCTGTCTGTGGACACATTTCTATGCAGTCACATGTAAATATAAAAAAACAAATGTTCCTATTGACTTATGATGGTGTAGCCATGCATGTTGTTTTATTGTTAATATGTCAATTTGTTTTTTATTGAAAAACTTTGTAGATGAATTATTCCCAAACTTGTCATCGTAACACCTTTGACATAAACATGGCAGATACCTAGGGCTGTGCAATTAATCGAATTTCGATCGCGATATCAATTTTGGGGTCAAACGATCTCCAAACTCGTATAATCGAGTTGAAACGATTAATTTGACATTTTCCATTTTAAAGTAGGCCTAGAGAGTTTATGAAAGTTTATGAAAGAGACGCGCATGCGAAAGCATTCAACGCGGCGAGAGGGAGTACAATCTAACAGGCATGCTGCATCAGGAAGTATGCCGTTGGCAGGAGGCGGGACATGCCAGTGAACCGCCAATCAGCAGCATCGACTGTTGACACATGTTGGAGTAGACCTACCGCGTGGAATCTAAAGTTTCAGTAACGTTACAGTTTGATGAACGATAACAAGCTCCTATAGCAGACTTTAACTAAGAGTTCTTTGAGGCAGAACTGCCAAGTACATCTTGTATATGTATTTCTGTTTAACAACAATATGATCTTTATTAGCCATGTGTTTGTTATGGCTTTGTGACTTTTAACTTTGCTATGGAGAAATGCTGGGACCGTTGTTCTCTAGACATTAAATAGGTTAAGTTAATTTTGGATACTTATACGTGTTTCTGTGATATTTGATTGTCTTAATATATTGTATTCATGAAATGTTTTATAAAAATCAAATGTTAGATTCAGAATGTTGTGGCAGACAGTACACTTACACACGAAAAAGGTTTTATTTTGGATACTTATAATATACGTGTTTCTATGTCATAATTGATTGTATCAATAAATGCATGTTTTCAAACTCAAAAATAATCGTTTGAATAATCGTGATATCAATATTGACCAAAATAATCGTGATTATGATTTTTCCCATAATCGAGCAGCCCTACAGATACCTGTGTATTGTTTATCATATGCGGTAAGATTGTAACATTTTCAACTCAGTTCCTTGGTAGCACCTACTTACAGTAAGAATCAGTTCTGATGGAAAAAATTATGTGTATGAAAAACACTTTTCTGATCTATTGTTACTATTATATTGTTTAAAATGTACGCATATATTAAAAAAATAGATAGCGTATAAAAAGTGTGTGCGTGCGTGTGTGTGCGTGTGTCGAAACCCGGTTCTATCAAGGACCCGGTTCCACTTTTTTCAAAACCCGAAAATCATTAACGTTTGGGCTAATCGATACCACAAATGTATTAATTTTTGTCCTGTAGGTCCTGTAACGTAATGTTGTGTCCCTCGAGTCGCGTCACGGCAAACATGTATTACAAGTAAAACAAGTGAAGTCTGGCGGTTAATTTTGCGAAGATGGCTGAAAAGGGCGAAAATCTTTTATTGTAAAGGGGGGAACACAACCTCAATGGCCAAGCACATTAGCATTGTGCATCAAATAAAGGCCAAATGCAGTACCTTCGACTGTCTCCTCCGTCTCCTGTCGCACCACAGACGGGCCCGTCTTAATCATCCACTCAAAGTACGAACGGTAATCGCACACACAGACATTGTCGCTATAGTCCCGTCAGTTAAAAATAGTAATCCAATCGTGAAAACGGTGTTGTAATCGGTAGCATACCAGCTAGTTATCTTAAAAAGTAAATAAAGTTTCAGATGCGCTGCGTGATGTGTTGAGGTTGGCTCAGTAAAACGACGGTTATCATGATGCGTTCAAATGTAACAGAGAAACGGTAAATTGAGTTTTTTGTGAGAAACATGAGTAATACTGTATTACTCATGTTTTTGTATTACTAATACAATTGTATAGTGCTATAATCATTTTAGTATATATAATTAAAACTACTGATGTCAATATTCATTAAGAATTACATATTTAATTTAAAATACAATTATTTATTTCCTAAATATTTTCCTCATCACTAAAAACACGTCGTATTTCCACCAATTAATATAAAAGTATCGATAGTGGTATCGATAAAGACTCGGATCGTTAAGGAGTATCGAAAATGGTATCGATATTAATAAATATTAATGATGCGCGTGCGTGTGTGTGTGTCAGGGGTTAAAATTAACCTTTTTTCCCCACCGTTTTAGATTTTGAGTTGTTGCCTACTGATAATATATTAAACACAATACATTATTTCACTGAAATAATATATTTATTTCCAGATGACAAGCAACACCCTCAGTCGCAGAACTGTGGTCTACGTGACCAGTTTGGCGACTGTGGTCGCAGAGCAGCAGGCTCTCGCACTGCTTGCCGCTCAAGCAGCGCGAGACTGCCTAATATGCCATCTTATGCACACCTTTTTCGCGGCACGGTCCGCACGTTTACACTGCCCGAGGTAAATTGCCTGCTTGAGCTAGAACCCCAATTTACCCTCCCGGACACTGCACACATTGGTGGTTTATTGGGTTTCATTCTGATGTAAATGTGACGGTTCCGCGGTTCAAAGGGGGGGGCTTGGGTAGAGGTGATGATGCGCTGTCTCCAAAGAGACAACGTAGCATGTCATCATGAGCAGTTCTAACTGAAAAGAAAGGAATCCGCGAGCTGCTGATCATGTAAGAGAAGGTGATGCAGTCGCATTAAAAAAAGACGTTGAAAGATGGTGCGATCTACGAAAGAGACCAGAGGAACTTGTAAATAGTTAATCGCGCTTGTAGCCTACACTCAAGAGATGTGAACTCATTCTTGCATGCGGGTGTCTTCATTCATAAAAACATTCGGGAGCAGAGTCTCCCATACATAGAACAATGTGTGAGCAGCGCCACAGAATCAACACCGAGCGCCAAAAATTGATTCAGATTTTTTATAAGCGTTTTTGAAATATAAATATCGTTCCGTTCATTCATCTCCGCGTAGCACTCTATCTCCCCGTCACTCGTTCACACACGCACAGAGACAAGCGCGCATACATGCCAATGGTGCGCGGGTACACTACCACTTATTGGATGAACCTGCGTATCATACATGCACTGACCGCGGAATCGCCCGCTCCTCTCAATGCGCCTACAAAGGCAAACCCGAAGCAGCGGGATATATATATGGGATAATGCATAGAACGCCGGTAATTATCGGGAAAAAATAAGCCCCGACAGGGCGAAACTTGCTACGCCCTGAATGGGCTTATTTTCAATCATGACTGGCGAGGTTCTCTACATTATCCCACTTATGAAACGGCTACTTGCCAAAACGAAAAAATAACTTCACATGGTGTGTCTTTTTTACAATTTATTTGATACCAGCATTCGTAGTGTTGATCAGCAGAGAAATAGTCTGCCAAAGACGATGACGTCGCTCAGCAACCGAAGACGCTGGGGTTGAAAAGTTACCGGTACTTGCGGAGTGGCGAAAAATCCGTTGTTTTCCTTGACAGCGGCCAATTATACTCATGATTATACTTTGCAACAGTGAATTATCAAATATAATTCACCGCCGGAAGTTGTGAAGGGCCCATGCAAGTGAACGGAGCGTTCCATGGCATTGAGAAGACCCGTGTAATAATTGCGATTAATGTGAAATGCTATGAATATATATATATATATATATATGAAATTTATATATATGACGGTGTTAGACCCCCAGGCCGTTCTGCCGGCGATTTTAATTCGCTCTGCAGCAGAGGCTGGCGATCGGGAATATCGGGAGGTCTCCCGGTGGGCCGGTCCACTTTGAAAATGATTCAAAGTGGACCGGCCCATGCGCAGCCCCGCCTTCTCCAGTGAACCAAGAAAGCCCGCGCCATGACGAACGGGGGATTTTACCCCCTGACTCACAACACAACAACAACTCTGAACAACACAAACGCGAGCGCGCCAGCCAATTGAACGAAGCGCAGTCCTTTTTCCATTAAATAAGTATTTTCCACCGACTGCAAACACGTTCTGGTTCGCAGAAAGTGTTGAAAACTTAAACAGAAAAATTGAGTCAGTGCCCACAAAATTCTCTTTGTCTCGAGGTCGACCCGAGAGAGAATAAAAATCCTCCCGATGACAATTAATTACGTCCCCGGGACGACGGGACGTGGTTAATTTGAATCCCTGGTGTAGGCGTTAGTCGAGAGCCTGGTAATGTGTATACGCCTACGTATGCTAGGAATATTCATAGTGGTTTAAATAATAAATGTTATAGTATTACCCGTCTTTGCTGAGCAAGAGTTTTGTTCGAAAGTTCAGTGATTGACACAAATTAAAGCCCGGGCTATTGAAGTTTTACGGTAGGCCTACCGCTGTCATGCACCTACCCGATGTCAAGTGGACCGGGTTGAATTCACTGCGGGTCTCTCTTCTGACTGTCCTTCTCAACACTCTCTGATCTCACTTAAAGGCTAGCAGCACGAAAACAAGGGATATTTAGAATAGAAAATAATGTGTGATTAATCGCGAGTTAACTATGATGAACTACGATTCAATATTTTAATGGCCTGACAGCACTCATTTTTATATTTGACACCACTCCATGTGTTTGTGCTCTCCCTCCGTACCTGAGGTGTTCGTACTTCCACACCCCCTCGTCCTGGCCCTCCGGCGGCTCCAGGATCTTGTCGATGTTGGCACAGTCCGACCGGATGTTCTGCTGTATGTACTGGGAGGCAAACGGAGTCTGAGCGGCCTAGCATAGCGGGAGAGGTGCTGGAATGCAGCCCTTTATGTTGCATGTTATGCCTTCAGCTAATATTGTGTGTTTGTACATCCTAGCACTTAATGTACACACTTATTGTATGTTATACGTCCTGGCACTTAATGCACACGCTTATGTATGTTTTTAATTCCTGGCACTTAAAGGTTGGGTATGGGATTTGCGAAACGCCAACAGATTTTGAAAATACACAACATAGTTAGCTAGCTCCAGTAGCTACCGCAGGATAGCAACCAACAGAAGCTTGCTCTGGGTCACGAGCTTTGACGTGCACGAAGGGGTCGTGCGGGGAGGGGGAGTGCAGTACGACCGTTTGATTGACGTACTTACTGTCCAATGCCACTCTGTGGTTCTGGAAATCATTGGCTGGAGTTTTTCGAGCCCTGCCCGTTCCACAGATGATTGACTTGTTTAATGTTCATGTCAGTACTTCTAACTCAGTGGCTGTAAGTGGGTTATGATAAGGATTTCAAGTAATTTTGCAAAAATGGCCAAAAAAGAGAATTCCATACCCAACCTTTAATGTATGCACATATTGTATGTTTGTACGTCCGGTCACTTAAAAACAGTACTTAGCGTGGTAGCATCTTATCCTAGCTGTCTTTGTTGTACACGGGGAAAGGGTTAACCTAGTGATGGTTAGTGATTGGCACCTGGTTCTATGAACATCCTTACTGTACCCACAGAGATATATCGTTGTTTCTCTTTCTTCTGACAACTGGACTTATTGTAAGACGCTCTGGATAAAAGCGTCTGATAAACAGTCTAAATGTAAACGTTAATGTATGTTGCATGTCATGCACTATTGGATGCATGGGTGTGGAGGAAGGGTGATGTTTAGGGTGGAGTTTATGGTGCTGGTTACCTGCTGCACAGCCAGGGTGCTGTCCATGTCTTCAAAGGACTCCTCTGGCCAGTTGTAGAAGTCCTGAAACCGGGGACAACAGAGCAGTGAGCGAACGCATCCTCCCAACCAACAACCAGGGGGTCACCTAGTTAACTAAACAACTAGTGATCCCATAGTTAGCTAGTGATCCCATAGTCTGTTAGTGATCCCAGAGTTAGTTGGTGATCCCATAGTTCGTTGGTGATCCCATAGTTCGTTGGTGAGCCCATAGTTCGGTGGTGATCCCATAGTTAGTTGGTGATCCCATAGTTAGCTAGTGATCCCATAGTCAGCTAGTGATCCCATAGTCAGCTAGTGCTCCCACAGTTAGATAGTGATCCCATAGTTAGTCAGTGATCCCATAGTTAGTCAGTGATCCCATAGTCAGCTAGTGATCCCATAGTCAGCTAGTGATCCCACAGTTAGTTAGTGATCCCATAGTTAGCTAGTGATCCCATAGTCAGCTAGTGATCCCATAGTTAGCTAGTGATCCCATAGTTAGTTATTGATCCCATAGTCAGCTAGTGATCCCAGTTAGTTAGTGATCCCATAGTTAGCTAGTGATCCCATAGTTAGTTGGTGATCCCATAGTTAGTTGTTGATCCCATAGTTAGTTAGTGATCCCGTAGTTAGCTAGTGATCCCATAGTCAGCTAGTGATCCCATAGTCAGCTAGTGATCCCATAGTTAGTTAGTGATCCCATAGTTAGCCGGTTTGCCTCAGTGGCTAGCGTTGTGCTAGTCTGGGGAATCAGCTGTCACCTGATGACAGCTGCACGGCTAAAGAGCTAGCTGGAGCTAACGTGTTTATCTGAGGAGAACTGACCATGTACGGTTATATTGATTCAATAGTACGTTTTGGGGTAGTTTTGCGCGATAAATAATAGGTTTTCATTTCGAAAAATGGGTCTCAAGGGGAGGTCGTGTGTAACTTCAGGCTAGCACCGTTAGCATAAGAGCTAAGTCAACGGGGACCATGCCTCAGAACCCCGTTTACCCCCGGCCGCCACAGAGTTTAAACAACGGATTGTACCGGGTCTAGAGTGTCCCTCAAGCGGGGGTACTGGTCCCCTTACCGTGGCTTTGGTCCCCGGTCGGTTCCTCCTCAGGACTGCGGTTAGCTCCGCCATGACCATGTCTCCAGTCCAGAGGTAATATCGCGAGACTGGAGCGCAGCTGGGAAGAATTCCACGCTGTGAACTTGCGAGATCTAAATAATCACGCGAGACTGAGGCGCTCGCTCTCCCCCCCCCCCCCCCCCCCCCCCACACACACACACAGCAGCGCTCCGCGTTATTGCACAAATAAAATCGCCTAATTTAATGCTTACCAATAACTTTGATACTTAGTAATGAAAATAATTATTTGAAATCTTTATATTGTAACGACCTCGCCGGTGACATAATGATGTCGAATCATTAGTAGGCCTAATTGATCGTAGTTTTTAATCAACCAAAACCAGGTCACTGAAACATAACCAACGGCAGACAACCGACCCAAAACAAACCCCGGTTACCCCGGCAACCCCCAACACGGTCTCACTCACGTGCAGGCCCCCACCCTGATTGACAATAAGAACTAGTGATGGGATTTTCGGCTCCTTTGCGAGATGCGGCTCTAATGGCTCTTCTTACTGTGGAGAGCCGGCTCTTTCGGCTCCCAAACGCAAACGGCTCCCCATACACATGTTTTACATTATTAATTAATTAATAGCTTAAACCTAATTTTATAACATTTTGTTTCATTATTGACATTGTTAAGCACTTGTTAAATTGACATTGTTAAATGCAGCATAACAATGCTTTATGAATAAAACCTTTATTACAAAATAGCACCACTTCCAAAAAAAATAACTTGAAAAAATGTGAGTTAAATATAAATACAAACACCCACCACAATACAAAAAAGTAGGCAATCAGAGCAGCTTCATAACAGAAAAGCCACAATACAAATATCAAATAAAGTGCTTTTAAATTTAAGTATAACACTATGACAAAACAAAACACAAGTTTTGAACCACTCACTCACTGTATTAAACACAGATACCCATCACAGTATGAGAAAAGTATTAAAGCAGCTTCATGCCAAAAAGGCATAATTTCAAGTATTATTTAGACCTATAGTGCTATTAAATTAAACATTTTCGACTCCTCCAGCAACACCGCTGCATGCGATGATCATGTCCGCATGTGTCTGTGCAGGTTGTTAGTGGAGCCTGCACGATAGGATATTCTGGTTTTGCAGAGTCTACACTCTGCCCTGGTGGAGTCTGACGTGGCATTAAAATGAGTCCAGATTTTGCTCCGTTTTCTATGGAAGCATATATGTAGCAAAATTCAAATGGCAATGCAATTTGCAATTTGCAATTCAATGAGTAATTACGTTATGCAATTGACAATGCATTATGCAATTTCATAATGTAATTTGTAAATACGTTATTCAAAGTGTATTTTAATATGCAAAGTGACAATGCAATCCTCAATTAAATTTGCAAAAGTTATAACAATAAAAATACAATAACATTTTGTCAAATTCTTTGAGTTCCTTTATTCAAATTGAAAAGCTATAGCGTCCCCGTGATTGCAATCCACTTCGCCACGCTCCGTGTGTTGCGATATTCAAATGACATTTCAATCCGCAAAACGGAATCCAAAGAGGAAATCCAAAGAGGAATCCAAAAAGTCAACTGGCATAACGGACAACGAAATACAATGCAACACATAACACACAAACTATTTAATTGTCCCAGGGTCGCTACATTGCCCCCCCCCTTCAAAGTTCCTCGTCCTCGAGGGAACAAACAAAGTCCCGGAAGCGACCCGGCACTCTCCTCTCCCTACGAGGCCGCGTTGGGGCCACGGGGGGCTGGGGAGAAGCGCCTGGGGGCGAGAGGGGCCCACGAGTGTCAGGCCCGGGGGCGGGCAGGGGGAAAGGGAGGGGCGGGGCTGGGGGCCAAGTTGCTGACTGTGGTGATCGACAGGGAGGGGAGACAAGGATAGGGTTAGGTGGGGACCCAGGGCCAGAACACTGAGGTGTGCGTGTCCGGGGCCCATTCGCACCGGTGCGGGGAGCTGCAGGGCTCGCTGGAGCAGGTTGAGGGGTGGCGGTGCCTCGATAAGGGGCCAACCGGTCTCTGTGGAGAGCCACCCTCCTTCCCCGAGGTGGTAGCTGGACCCTGTACACCACCTCCCCCATCCTCTCAAGGACCCTGCATGGCCCGATCCACTCGCTATCGAGCTTTGGGCATCTTCCCTTCTTTCTTTGCGGGCTGTAGGTCCAGACCAGCTCCCCAGCCTCAAAGTGCCTGCCACGAGAACGCACATCATAGTTCCTTTTCTGCCTCACCCCTGCGCTCAGCAGCTGTCCCCTGGCGAAGGAGTGAGCCGTCTCAAGCCGGTCCTGGAGTCTCCTGGCATACTGTGGGCCGGGAGGAACAGGGGGAGAATCGGGCGGCCGGCCAAA
The DNA here is from genome assembly GCF_031168955.1 of Gadus macrocephalus. Lineage (NCBI taxonomy): Eukaryota > Metazoa > Chordata > Actinopteri > Gadiformes > Gadidae > Gadus > Gadus macrocephalus. The sequence goes on from NC_082388.1 coordinate 2,126,793, forward strand.
CGACAGGTCAGCTGGGGTGCGAAGCTCCCTGCCCAACATCAGCAGAGCAGGTGTGCAGGACGTCGACTCCTGGACAGCTGACCTGTATGCCATGAGCACCAGAGGCAGATGATTGTCCCAATCCCGCTGATGCTCAGCCGAGACAATGGCCAGCTGCTGCTCCATACAGCGATGAAATCGCTCCACCAAGCCGTCACTCTGTGGGTGCAGGGGGGTAGTACGGGTCTTCTGCATGTCCAGCCTGCTACATAAAGCCGCAAAGACACGGGATTCAAAATTTCTCCCCTGGTCACTGTGGATGGACTCCGCTGCCCCAAAACGGCTAATCATCCCCCCGACCAAAGCGTCCGCTATGGTCTCCGCCCCCTGGTCAGGCAGAGCGTACGCCTCCGGCCACTTGGTAAAATAGTCCATGGCCGTGAGGACATACTTGTTCCCCCTCTCTGTGCAGGGTAGCGGGCCCACCACATCCACCCCAACCCTCTCCATGGGGAACCCCACAGGGAACTGCTGTAGCTGGGCATGGGACCTTCCCGTGGGGCCTTTGCGGGCTGTGCAGCCATCACAGCGGCGACAGAAGTCCTCGACGTCCCTCTTGTGCTGCCCCCAGTAGAAGCCAAGGCGGAGGCGACGCAGGGTCTTTGTCACCCCAAAGTGCCCTGAGCCCACGGCACCATGGACCGCTTGAAGCACTTCCCCACGCAGAGAGTGAGGCACCATCACCTGCCACCTCACCTCTCCGGTGGCGGGTTCCTTCCAGGCCCGCTGAAGCACGCCATCCCACAGTCGCAGGGCCTCGAACTTAGCCCACAGTCCCTTGGTGACCAGGGAGAGAACGGCCACTTCTTCCCATGGGGGCCGCCGCTGTTGGTCCAACCACTGGAGCACTGGTCGAAGGTCTGCGTCCACCTCCTGCTGCCGTCTCCATCCTGCGGTGTCGACCTCCCGGAGCTCACAGCAGACTGGGGACGCCACCTCCACCGCAGAATATCCCTCCTCCTGGCTGCACAGCTCCTTCTCACGGCTCTCCCTCCTTTCACAGTTGCGGCAGCCATCCTAACTGCAGGGGCGTCGGGAGAGGGCGTCTGCATTAGCATTGGCGTACCCCTGCCCTGTGCACCACACTGAAGCTGTAGGACTGCAGCTCCTCGATCCACCGTGCGACCTGCCCTTCTGGCTCCTTGAAAGACATGAGCCACTGGAGCGCGGGGTGGTCGGTCCTTACAGTGAAGTGCCGGCCACAGAGGTAATATTTGAAGTGGTCACAGCTCTAACGATGGCCAGCAGCTCGCGGCGAGTGACGCAGTAGCGGCGTTCAGCTTTGTTAAATGTCCTGCTGTAATACGCCACCACCCGCTCCCCTTCCGGCCCCTCCTGTGCCAGCACGGCGCCATTGCCAACGTTACTAGCGTCCGTGTCCAGGATGAAGGGCAGGGCAGGGTCAGGAGGGGAGAGCACCGGGGCTTTGGTGAGAGCTCCCTTGAGTGTCTCGAAAGCAGACTGGCAATCCTCTGCCCACACAAACTCCCTGTCCTTCTGTAGCAGGCGGAACAGGGGAGCGGCCACACAGGAGAAGCCCCTCACAAAGCGTCTGTAGTAAGACGCCAGTCCGAGGAAGCTTTTCAGCTGTCTGGTGTCAGTGGGGGTGGGCCAGTCCTGGACAGCTTGCACTTTGTCCTCCATGGTGCTAATGCCTTCTTCCCCCACCCTGTGCCCAAGGAAAGTTACCTCTCTCCTCAGGAAATGGCACTTATCAGGATGGAGCTTCAAGCCTGCCGCAGCTACTCTCTCCAGAACCTGACGCAGCGAGGCAAGTGCTGTCTCGAAGGAGCCCCCGTGTGCCAGTATATCGTCCAGGTAGACGATACACTGCTGCCGGGGGATGCCGGCGAGCACTCTGTCCATCAGCCTCTCGAAGGTCGCAGGTGCATTGCAGAGGCCGAAAGGGAGGACCCGAAACTGCCACAATCCTCTGCTAGTGCAGAATGCAGTCTTGGGTCTGGCTTCAGGGGCGAGAGGGCACTGGAAGTAGCCAGAGCGGAGATCGAGTGAGGAGAACCAGGACGACCCAGCTACGACATCTAAGGCCTCATCAATGCGCGGGATGGGGTAGGAGTCCTTCCTCGTCACTGCGTTAAGTGGCCTGTAGTCGACACAGAATCTCCACTTACCCCCCTTCTTAGGCACCATCACCACGGCTGCTGCCCAGGGACTTTCTGAGGGCTCTATGAGGCCTGCCTGCTGGATCTCCCACAGCGCCTGGTCCGCAGCCTCCTGGCGGGCCAAGGGCAGGCGACGCGGGCGCATTCTGATGGGCCTGGCATCCCCAGTGTCGATCTCATGCTGCACCAGGTGCGTCTGACCCACATTGCTCTCGTTCAAGGCAAAGCTGTCCTTAAACTCTGCCAGTAGTCGCCACAGCTGCTCCTGCTGTTGAGGGTCTAGTCCATCACAGTGCCCTGCCAAATTGCCCGCACAGTCGACAGCACAGTCTCCTCACCTGTCTGAGGAAGCTGGGCAGGGCAGGGGAAGGGGCCCAGGCTCATGGGGTGGGGTGCTGGGGTGGCAAGGGAGTAGTCTGTAGGAGCCGAAACATTGACACATGGGGGTGGGAGGGAGGGGGAAGGGTTGCAGGAGGAGGACTGAGACAATGGACAGGGATCGGGAAGACAGGGTGGTTGGAAGGTCTTTGCAAGGGGGTGAAGGGGGCCGGTGACGTGTGACTGTTCCATCTGAGCTGTTGTTGGTGGGGGCCGGATGTAGGAGGTGTTTGGCGGGGCCATATAGACTGTGGGCCCTCCTTGGAAGCCAATCGCCCCCCTCTCGAGGTCCAGCTGGCAGCCAGTGCACCGCAGGAAGTCCAACCCTAGGATACAGGGGTCCTGCACAGCTGCTACCCACACTGGGTGGAGGACAGTCTTTCCCCCTACGCAGATGGACAACAACCCCCTCCCTTTCATGGGAGCCCTCTCCCCCGTGACTGTGCGGAGCTGCACGGTTGTAGGTTGGAGTACCGTCCAGGTCGGCAAAATGTCTGGCCTCACCAGGGTCACAATAGACCCCGTATCGACTAAAGCCAAACAGGCCACCCCCTCAACAGTGACAGGAACATGACAAAAGTCCCCCGCCCAGGTCCGCCCCACCACGACAACAGGCTCCAGGATGTTGTCGTCTGCTTCTGGGGGGGGTGGAGCCCCGCCCCCCCGGCTGTGACGATGGGCTCCTCCAGACGACGACGGCGGGGGTAAGGGGGCAGGGCCTCGCGTCTCCCCAATTACGCGGACCCTGACCCGTTTCCCTGGGCTCTCACAGTTGTAGGGCACTCTCTGACGAGGTGGCTAGGCTGCCCGCAGCCCCAGCAGACCCTCTGCTCTCGACGAGACGGGGGGCGGCGGTCCGCCTGCATAGAGACAGCGCGGACGAGTTCAGTGAGCTCGTCCACCCAGGCTGGCTTCTGTGAGTCCTCACTCCTCTCCCTTGCCGATCTCACCATCGGCTGAGGAGCAGGATGACCGTCGATTGCTCCAGCCCACACCAGCTCCCTCTCTATGGCCATCTCCAAGGCCTCTTGCAAAGTCTGCGGGTGGGCTAGCTGGGTCTGCATGCGTAGTTCTGTAGGGGAAAGGGCCTGGAGAAACTGATCCCGAGCGAGTTCGCTCTGCACGGCTGGCGGCATGTGGGCGTATGCTCGCCGAGACAGGCTCTCGATATCGTTGGCCAGGGCCCGCAGCGTCTCCCCAGGCTTCCTGCGCCTATTACAGAGTTCTGAGCGCATTAGCCCCGGCTTAACACATAGTCCAAACCGCCTCCTTAGTGCCCCCACTAGGGCAACATAGTCCCCCCTGTCTTCTGGGCTGAGCAGCAACAAACAAGACAATGCGTCGTCCGCCAGACACATCGCAAGCTGCAGCGCTTTGACCTTCACTGACCATCTGGCAGCATCGGCTAAAAGTTCAAATTGCGCGTGGAAAGCTTCCCAGTCAGCCTTACCGGTGTATCTAGGCGTCTTGATGGACACCGGGCTTGATGTAAGAAAGGCGCCGCCGTGTCTGTCGCCGTCTTGTGGTGGCCACGGGCAGTCGGCGCTGCGAACTATGCGTGAAAAATCATCTTTTTCAACGGCGGCCGGTTCCCGTTGGGTTCTACCCCTCACCAGAGACTCCGAGGCTTCTCCACACGCCCCCTCGCCGTAGTCGTCCATCTCTATCTTCACCCGACAGTCCGCAGGAAGCATTATTGTTGTAGAGCAAGCCACAACAAAAACAGAGCTAACGGCGATAGCAACTCCAGCCTACTCGCCGAGCACAGCAGGACCGAGAAAAAATTAATAAAAATAAAAATAAAATAGTTTCACTTCTGACACCATTGACACTTCTGACACCATTGTAACGAATTTTCAGCGCGCTTGTGCGCGCTGAAAATTCAAACTATGCACCTATCAGCGTGGGCACCGCCCACATTTCCCACGGTATCGTGTATATAGCACGGTGCATACCGTCGCTCATCCTCCACGCTTTTCTTTCAGCATTTGGAGGGTACAGCAGGTGGGAAACTAGACGGCTACGCCTACAATAATAGAACTAGAGTTATAATAACATAACTATCGTTCTATTTCATGTAGGCTACGCCGTCTAGGCTTCGCCTTATGGGCTAAGGTGAAGCTGCGAGCGGAGCCCGATCAATGTACTCCTGCTGGACCCCAGTCAAAACGACCTAAGTCACCAGAACACATTAAGACTCAAAAAAGCCAAGGATGTGTAAAACACAACAGCTTAATAAAAAACTAATTCCTCCTAGATCAAGCAAGGCAATGATTAAGGGAGAAAAAAAAAAACGGCTCTAATCCGTGCTTCATGGAACCCATGAAAAGGAAAAGAAAAACCAGAGCAACACGGTTTCCATTAGGTCCGCTACTACCGGGGGCGGAGCCATAGAATCCGACTCGCCAATAAGGGGACTCTCTCGGCCGTTTTTAGAAGAAAAAACGGCGGGAGTGCCATACTGGTAAACAAAACCACCAGACAATTGGCGAGCCAATAGAAACCCCTCCTAGCCTGTTTTTCATTTGAAAAAAGGTGGACGAGTAAGACTGGTAATCAAGTCCAACTCGCCAGCCGGCGAGAGGAAATCCAACCACGCCGCTTTAAAGAACATGTTTATATTCTTAAGCCGTACAAGGGGTCCCGGACTCCAGCACAGAGTTGCCGAGTGAGCCTCTGGACATGTCTAACATGTAAAAACGGACAAAGGGGCCGGGGGAAGACCATGACGCAGCCGCGCAGATGTCTTCCACCGAAACGCCCTTGAGTAGAGCCGTTGAAGTGGCCACGCTCCGTGTGGAGTGAGCTTTAACGCCCAACGGTGGCGCCAAGCCCTGCCGAGAGTAGGCTAAGCAAACACCCTCACATACCCAGCGAGAAAACCGCTGCTTAGAGAGAGCGCGGCCCCTGCTAGCGTCGCTATAACACACAAACAACTGTTGTGTGGAGCGGAACGCGGCCGAGCGATTCACGTACATAGCCAACGCCCGAACCGGGCACAGGAGATGCAACTCCGCCTCCGCCTCACTAGAATGAGGCGGGGGGTGAAAAGCCTTAAACACAATATCCCTCGACCGAAAATAACTATTAATGTTTTTCGGGAGGAACGCAGGATTACGTCTGAGCAACGCGAAGGAGCTGTCCTCGTTTAGCAACAAGCAACTCGGGCTGACAGACAGAGCGGTTAGCTCACCGGCCCGCTTGGCAGAAACCAAGGCCAACAAGAGCGCCGTCTTAAATGACAGGGCATCCAAAGGGGCCTGAGAAAGAGGCTCGAAAGGATCCCTGGACAATCCGCGCAACACGGTGGGGAGATCCCAGCGTGGTGTAAGCACGCGTGAAACAGGCCTAACCCGTCTAGCCCCACGCAAGAATCTCTTGACCAGTGGATGGCTGAAGATCGGTCCACCATCACAGCCTGCATGGCCAGCCGAAACGGCTGCCGCATAGACCTTGATAGTGGAGAAGGCCAAACCGTTTTCCAATAAGTTTTGCAGGAACGAAAGCACGCTTCCAACCTCGCATTGAGATGGGACAGCGTGGTTCTTCTCACACCAATTAGAGAAGGCGCACCACTTCGCCGCATAGAGGGAAGAAGTAGAAGGCGCACGAGCGCTCTGAATAGTGTTGATAACCGTCTCAGGCAAACCTTTGCCCTGCAGGATCAACCTCTCAGGAGCCAAACCAACAGCCGTCCCGAGACATCGGGTGGGTGGTGCACTGTCCCGTGGGCCTGTGAAAGCGCATCCGGCCTGAATGGTACTGGCCACGGCGCTGACCGTGAGAGCGCGGCCAGCTCTGGAAACCACAGAGCTGAACGGTTCTCCGGGGCCACTAATATCAGGGACAGACCCTCCTGTCTGACCCGTTCCAGAAGAGGAAGGATCAGCTGGAGCGGGGGAAACGCATACAAGAGAGCCCGCGGCCAAGGTGTGTGTGCCATCTACCCCCAACGGGGGAAGATCCCGAGGGCTGAGGGAGAACCACCACCTGCAGTGCGTGTTCTCCCTGGACGCGAAGAGGTCCACCTGCGCTGTCCCGACCCTCTGCCAGATCAGTCTGACAATGTCGGGATGTAACCGCCACTCGTCTCGGCGGGGACCGCCTCGAGACATGAGGTCCGCCCCAAAGTTCTGGGCGCCCGCGATATGCAGGGCTCTCAGACTGAGGAGATACTGATGAGCCCAAAGCCAGAGCTCGACCGCCTTTCGGTGGAGAGCAGGGGAGCGGACTCCCCCCTGTCTGTTGATGTACACCGCCGCCGACACGCTGTCTGTCCTGATCAGAACGTGGCGGCCGCGCACCAGGTGAAAGAAATGCAACAGCACTTTCCTCACAGCGTCGAGCTCCAACACATTTATGTGTGCTGTAGGGGGCGTGCGCCACTCGTCTCCGACCCGTCAACGAGGCCTCCGTGAAGACCACTACGTAGGACGCCACCCTGCCCAGGGGAACACCCTTGAGAAGGGCGGAGGGTCCTTTCCAATATTCCAGGTCTGGCGACACCGAACGGGGGACGAGGAGCACCCTGAGCTTGTGTCGCCTGGGGTCCAACCGTTGGCGAGCAAACCACCGCTGGTGTCTGTGCATAAAAAGCAGACCCAGGGGGACCACGGGGTGGGCAGCTGCCATCAGCCCCAACAGGCGCATGGTGGACAGTGCGGTCACGTTTCTGCGAACGTGAAAACGGGAGAGCGCCGACAGGATGGCGTCTCGCCGAGGAGGCGAAAGCATCGCAGTCATGGTGGCTGAGTCTAGGCATAGCCCCAAGTAGACTGTCTGCCGGCTGGGGAGCGGGGAGCTCTTCTCCCAGTTGATGGCAAAACCCAGGAAGGAGAGATGGTTTATCACCAACATGGTGTCCCTTCTCGCGGTCTCTTCTGAGTTGCTCAGAATAAGCAGATCGTCTAGGTAGAAGAGAATCCTCTTTCCCTGACGCCTGAGCGGTTCCAACGCCGTCTCCACACACTTCGAGAAGGTGCGCGGAGCCAGGGAATAGCCGAACGGCAGACACTGGTACTCGTACGCCATCCCCATAAAGGCAAAGCGGAGAAACTTCCTATGCGCCTGCCGAACAGGGACGTGGAAGTAAGCATCCTTGAGATCCAGGGATGTGAACCAATCGCCCTCTCTCACACACCGGAACAATGCTCCGACCGTGAGCATTCTGAACTTTCTCGTGGCAACGAATCTGTAGAATACGCGAAGATCCAGAATAGGTCTCATTTCCCCTGACTTCTTGGAAACCAGGAAGTAGCGGGAATAAAAACCTAGGTGAGACTCGTGGGGGGGAACGACAGTGATGGCCCCCTTTACCATGAGACGTGCCACCTCTGCTGCCAGAGCCGTGCTCGCAGCCGGGTCCCGTAGCGTGGTCTCCACTAACCCCATAAAGGGTGGGGGACGACGCTTGAACTGTATGGGATGGCCCCATCTCAACGTTGGCAGAACGCACCGCTCTTGCCAACACGCATAGCGGTTGGAGAGAGGGCGAGCCGACAGCTGAGGAAGACCGTCCAGGAATAACCCGTATTCCTCTGCCCCTACCGCCTCCACACTGCGTGTGAACCAAGGGGGGCTTCCCACGAAAGGGAGGAGGCTCAGCGAGCGTAGGAGACGTACCAGAACCAGCCGCTGTAAAAACAACGAGCTGTCTAGACGTTGCGCTCGTGACCGCTGAACAGGGAGCGAGCCGTCCGGCCGCCGCACCTGTGCGCATGCGCTGTCCGCAGGCTGTAGCCACAGCGCGCGGACCCATCTCCTCACCTTTAATGTGGGGAACCAGGGGACCGGTAGGCCTACAAGCGGCCGTATCCACGGGCTCGTGCAACGAGTCTCTGATCCGTCCACGAGGCTCCAAGGGACGCCGCTTCTTAGAAGCAGGTGAACCAGAGGCCATGTGAACACGCCGTCCAACCGCCACCCTACAGCCACCGGGCTGAGAGGGGGAAAGAGGCAACATGGAGGAGCGCACCACAAGCGTAGGACGCAGGTGGCCTGAGGAATATCGCTCTTTAGGTACCATGTACTGCCGTTCGGCCGAACGGTCTTTACTTTTTTCTTTAATAGGGAAAGAAAAAGTAGGAGCAAGCGTCCTGAACTTCCCGGTCCGTGGCGCTGCTGCTCTCCCCGTGCGCGGCGGCTGCGGCTGCTGCACCGGGGCTGGAGTCGGAGGCGGCCCCATGGAACGCTGGGACCGGCCTAGACCCCGCTTCCTCTCAGCCTGCTGGCGGGAGGAGCCCGTGAGAATCGCCCCGAACCGGGAACGATTCTCACGGACTGACTGCTGGTGCGCGAGCACCTCGGAGAACCTGGGACCAAATAGGCCATCCGGCGCTAGTGGACCCTGGACGAGGCTGGCCCGCTCTCGTTCCGGCACCGCAGTGTGGGAGAGCCATATGACCCTTTGAATCATGGTAGCCCACGCCATATGCTGGCCGGCCGAAACGGCTATCGGCTGGCATAGCTGGAGGATGGCGCTGGAAAAGCGGGAAACCCCCAGCCATCTCGCGGCTTCCTCCGGGCCGTAGGCCTCCCTGTCAGCCGACAAGGAGACCATGGCAGAGGAGAGCAGGGCGATGTTGTTGACCGCCACCGCGGATTGAGAGGCACAAACGAACACCCTGTCTGTTAGGCCGACAATCTGCTTCTGGAGGCGGTCGGGGGGGAAGCGGCTTTTCGTTAGGGAGCCATCCGGCGCCCGGATAGAGAAGCACTGCAAGGGGAGGCTCCAGGCGAGGGATTCCCCTCGCCTGAGTATCGGCCCAACCCTCCACGTTGGTGAAATCCGTGTAGGATCTTACCGGAGCCTTCAGGGTCGAAGGGTCCTCACCTGCAGCAATAAACAAGTGCTGCAAAGGCGGGAACAAGGGGCACTGGGTAACCCGCCGGGAAAAAGATGGGGTGCGAAAGCACTCGCCCTGCATATCGTCAGATACGGGGGCAAGAGGCGGGGCCGGCATGGGAATCCCTTTGATGGCCGCCGCCTCACCCATGATCTCCCAGAAGAGATCGGTCATCCGGCGCGGACCCTCGTGTTGTATGACGGTGGCGGTTGTAACCCGAGAGCGGGAAAAACCGGACGCCGAGTCGCCGTCCAGGGAGGCGTCGATGATGCCATCGTCGACGTCAGGGCCGGCCCTGAACAGGTCGATGGCGTCAGCCAGTTCCACCGCAGGGGAAAAGAAGAGATGCCTGGAGAGGATCCACTCTTCAGGCAGCTCCCGGCAGGCGACACAGGAGACGGGGGCCGCCATAGCAGCCGCGGCGTGGTCGGCGCCGAGGCACCGAAAGCACGCCAAATGCCCGTCACCCGGTGCCAGGGAGGCGGGACAGGAGGCGCATAGGAGTCCTGAAAAGGACCTAGCTCCAGGAGCGCTCTCAGGTGGCCCTGAAAAGGGCCGTTTGTCCGCGGCCTCGCCCGAGCCGCTGCCACCGGCTTGGGAGATCCGTGTTGATGTTCTCATCTTCTTAATAGTAGTTCTCAATTTCTCGCTGATAAGCACAAGTGCTGAAAGAAAAGGGAGGATGAGCGACGGTATGCACCGTGCTATATACACGATACCGTGGGATATGTGGGCGGTGCCCACGCAGATAGGTGCATAGTTAGAATTTTCTAGCCTAGACGCCGTAGCCTACATGAAATAGAACCAACGGCAGACAACCGACCCAAAACAAACCCCGGTTACCCCGGCAACCCCCAACACGGTCTCACTCACGTGCAGGCCCCCACCCTGATTGACAATAAGAACATTACAATACATGCACATAGAACAACTGGCATAACGGACAACGAAATACAATGCAACACATAACACACAAACTATTTAATTGTCCCAGGGTCGCTACAATATTAAAAGAATATATAGATAAAATACCCCAAATTTGAGTGTAAATACGATGTTCGCAACATGTTACTCCTGTATACCACAATGCAATGCGGTCTTGTTTTTCCAGAGGAGAAGAAGAAGCTGAATTACCGCGAAAACTAATACATTTAATGATGGAGTCTCCGGCTTTCGTTTAGAAATGTCAACAATTTATTTTGAATTTAACATAAAAAATTTAACATTCAAAATTAATCAAAAAAAACCTTGATCAAGGAAATGTAACATTCAACATCAATACAAACTCCAGCTTTCCTCGTGAGTGCCCGGTTTGTTTACATGATGTAGGCGCATCTGTCTGCGTCACACAAATACCCGGCGCATTTACTAACGCAAATGACGTTTAGAAATGTTCAGCGTAGTGGCCGAATTCTCGTTTGTTCGTTCCCGTGCACTATATGAGGAATAGTGAGTGAGTGAATAGGGAACGATTTCAAACACAGCTCGATGTCTCCCTGTCTGACAAGATCTTTACAGTTTGTCATAGCCTGTTATGAAAGGGAACGTATTTGCTGGCATACTCAGTAGCTTACATTATTCCTTAAGGTCATCTTGTCCAGAATATGTACATTTTAATACTGGGAACTGTCTTTGTGGGTTATAGGCCTATGTTACAGTTTTCACTTGTACTTGTTTGTGAGTTGTGGTGAGCTTTGGTTGCGTTAAATTGTTGTATTTTCCTTGCTCAGGCAGATGGTGATCAAACCACGCATTCCATATTCCCAGCATATAAGCTATTTTCACGTAATAACTGTATGCATGCTAAAGTAAAAGTTATGCTTACATCAGAGCAATTGGATCACAACAAAATAACATCAATTTAAGATTAATTTCAAAATAAATTATCTTGAGTGTTAAAATTATTTCATCATTTTAGTATATTTCATCATACAGAATATTGTGTGCATATTTTGAATTTCAAATATTTGATGTAATTAGTATTTCTGGACTGTCTCTATAGATATTGTGGGTTTGACTTATAGTCCATCATACCCAGGACTACAGTTCCCTTGATATCTAGCCACATAAGTGTGTCATTTACCATTCATCATTTACCATTGACCTTTTGTACTGCTGTGTTCACTTGTTCTTGTCTTAAAGAAGTACATTGATTAAAAGCTTGATAATTAGATAGATTTTTGCAAGGATTTAGTTGTCCTATAGCTCTGCTATTTGAAGACTGATACTAAATGTTAGTGTTTTTGTCTTTATATTGTGTTCGGCTTGATGCTAAAATTATCTTTTCTTTCTTTTCAGATTTTTCAAAAAGACAAAGTTCCTATGCCTTTGTACATTTAAATCTTTCGATGCAGTCAAAGTCCACCTATCAACATGGCACACTCAAAAGGACCTGGGGAACTTGGGTGAAACTGATGAGGATGAGTTTGAGGTTACTGAGCTCAGTGAAGATGCGGAGGTCTTGGAGAGTCAGTTGGAACATAATGTAGCTGCTCCTTTTCTGAAAATGTCATCAATTCTTAACATCTCTGAAAGTGCCCTGCAAGAAGTTATAGAGCAGATCAACCAAATGTATGTGCTTTCACAGCCATTGTTACATACATCTGTTGGAAAAATACAAAATCAACATTGTGGAGATGTTGAGGACTCTAGTGAGTGAGAGAGCTAAAGTGTTTACTGAGAATAATGTAGTCCTGAATTCACTTCTACTGGGGGGTCATTGTCAACCACTACCAAGCGAACATCATACATTTCAAAAGAGTTATCAGTGGTAACGCCTGTTGAGTTTGTCCTAATGACAGGCAGACAGTTGTGTGTATCCCCATACTAAAAATGCTGCAGACATTACTAAGATGTGTCTGCAGATGAATGTTTTAGAAAAGCATAAATTGCAATGCTGAATAATGTGTGTGTCTTTGTAGTAGGGCTGCACGATATGGGCAAAATATGATATCCCGATATTTTTTGGCTGAATGGCGACATACGATATATATCTCGATATTTTCTATAGAGTGGGTTAGATGTTTTTTTTGTAAGTCAAAAGCCACATGTGAGATGTTGCAAGCACTTTTATTAAAACATAGGTCCATATGACTGCAACATGTGATTTTGTATCGTTATTTTCAACAGAATTGAATGAACATGTTAAAAAAAAAGGGACGTTTTTCACCTTCTTCACAAAATAATCACCTATGCAAAACAATATAAAGCTGTAGGTTACACACATTAGCTACCATTAACAGCATTGGCTTCGTCGCATTGTCCTGCGTACTACGGTGAGGGTTTCAGTGCGCCCTAACTTTAATCCCCCGCCCCCTCCCTTCTCCGTTCCATTTGGGAACATGTTTGGTTTCATTTCGCTTGTTTCGTATATTTTAATTAATTAATTAAGAGCGTCACCAGAGGGCGCCCCCAACACATTTGCCGAGCGCCGGCCCTGGTTTCGGGCAGGCCCCTATGTCCATGGCAGGCCCCAGGCCTTATTTTTTGCAGGGTGGTAGCGGGAAGCTCGTGAATATTCATGAGGGAACTCATCCCTCATTGGCTGGGACTTGGCTCGCTGGGACTTTGTCAGAGGGCTTGTGAAAACAGAGGGCTGGTGAAAATCACGAACGCAAATAAATGAAACGTTGTTATAAATCAACACAAATCATTGTATCAATAGTGTGACACATGTTATACAGTAGCCTAGTTGTTTTTAGACGAGTTAGCATTACGAGCTAACGTTTGTTTTGGCACTTACAGAAAGGTAGCTATAGAGTTGCCGTGTAGTAGGTGGATTGATAGGTGAAAATCAATATTAAAATTAATTTAGCCCTACGCGAAAATATTCTATGGATAGGCCTACAGATTTTATGGCCCTTCTTTCTATAATGTAATTGGTTGTGGGGTGTGGCAGAACCACTATGAACAAATATCAGAAATCGTACGGTTTATTCTTATCCATCTACACCTAACCTCCAGCAGCACCATCTCCTCAAAGTTGACATGGGTCTGGCAAATGTTGCAAGCGTTAATAAATCCTGCCATTATGCTCACTACTTCTAGAAACAGAACAGAATGGAATCTTAATGGAAATATCAAGACATGGATGGACAACAATTAGAAAAAAAAAACTTGGAAACAATCACCAGCTGCCGAAAGCACTGCGCTATACATAACGTTATAAAATATAATAAATAAAAAAATTATTTACTACAGTAGCCCAGGCTGTGACACATAACAATTTCACAGGGGCTTTTAGACGAGTGAGCTAACGTTTATACTTACAGAAAGATAGAGATAGAGTTGCCGTAGGTGGGTATCATGTGTCACATTATTGCTAAAATGATTTGTGTTAATTTATAACAACGTTTCATTTATTTGCCGATGCGCTATACATAACGTTATAAAATATAATAAATACAAAAAGGATTTACTACAGTAGCCCCCGTGACACATAACAGTTTCACAGGGGCTTTTAGACGAGTGAGCTAACGTTTGTAGGCCAACTTACAGAAAGGTAGCTATAGAGTTGCCGTGTAGTAGGTGGGTATTATGTGTCACATTATTCGTGTTGATTTATAACAACGTTTAATTCATTTGCGTTCGTGATTTTCACACAAGCCCTCTGACAAAGTCCCAGCGAGCCAAGTCCCAGCCAACAAGTCCCAGCCAATCAGGGATCAGTTCCCTCATGAATATTCACGAGCTTCCCGCTACCACCCTGCAAATTTTTTTTTTGCCCCCAGGCCCCCAGGATAGGCGCATACTTCCGCAATCCACCAGTGCTCAGAGGCTAAGCCTAGTATTGCAGCTGTTTAAGCTGGGAGTGGACGGGGGTCTGTCATTTCATGTGGCCCAGAAGTAGATATCGCCGTCCACTCCAATACAAGTGGGGAACAGGTTTGTGTCTCCGCAAAAAATGTCTGGATATCAATCAAAGGCTCATAATTATAATTCTACCCTGTTCTAAAAAAATGTAAGTTTTTTCTTTTCAAAACGCCTCCTCAAGCGTTTTATTAGCAGTCTATGTTGGGTGGGCAGCTGAAAGGAGCCGTACTGAAACAAACGGCTCCTTGCTATGGACCTATTTTGAAGTGCACGGCTCCATTAACTTCCAAATTAAATTAAATTCCGAATTAACTTCCATTAACTCCATTAACTTCCAAAGTCTGAGATTTGTCCTTTGACTTAACATGAATGGCGTTGAACACGGATATATAACACACATATCATTGAAATAGCTGTAACAGGCACGGACGTATTGATTACCTGAATGATTATGGGAGACCTACGTAATTTTCATAATATTGTTAATTGTTGCGTTGGTAGGTATTTCATTTTCATTTGCTTGTTTAGCTATGTATGACAGGGTTATGGTTAGCTATGTATGACAGTTGACAATGTTGGTGTATTACAATTCATTATTTGGGTAGGCTACTCCAACTTCGTTGCTGGTCGATATGTAAACATTTACTTTTATATAAATTATTGATTGCATTTTTCGTAAATAGTTAGTTGGAAGGAATCTGTTTCTTAAGCAATAACATTGAACTGATTTTTTTAGGCCTACATACGTTTACTATGTTACTATGGTATTATATGGAGCAATCTTACATATTTATGAAGTTTCCAGATCAATAAAGTTCTATCTCTTTTTATTTGAACTGCCTGTATGTCCTCTTGATTATAGTATTACAGTGTGTACCTTGGTTATCAGCTATAATAGAATGGTGTCAATGTGGTATTGGCATATATATTCCAGAATTTGAAAAAGGATATGGATATAGAGTGGGTGACTTTATCAGTATACTCAATCGAGATGGCCACAATAATAACCGCTCTTAGATGGGTTGTAGATACTAAGTTGGTGACAATGTGGTATTGGCATATATATTCCAGAATTTGAAAAAGGATATGGATATAGAGTGGGTGACTTTATCAGTATACTCAATCGAGATGGCCACAATAATAACCGCTCTTAGATGGGTTGTAGATACTACGTTTTATAACAGATAATTCAATACGTGAAGATTTGGTGATAGAGGTAAAGCATCTTCTTTTAAATATTATAAGCCTTGGTTTAGTTATTCAGTTCTGTTGGATTCCAGCCCACCATGGAATATATGGCAATGAAATTGCTGATAAATTAGCTAAAAGATACTAACCTAATTAGAAGAATTTAACCTTATATATATATATTTTTTATTTATTAATTTCTTTTGTTAGTTTGTTTTATTTTTGTTTATTTTGTTTCGTTAGTTTGGTTTTTTCTTTGAATTTATTTTTATGATTTAAAGTATCATTTGCCAACGTCCTTGTCACAAACTCCTGTGTAGTAGTCCAGTAGGTGGCGGTATATGGGGAAAAACTATGATACTCCACTAAACTAGAAGAAGAAGAAGATCTCTGCATCCGGTACGTCACGGACTAGGTCACGTGTCTTGGCCACATAACGCGGAAGCAAATCGCTCCTGTATGTTACCCTGCGCCACTGAGCAGTTTGTAAAGGAATGAATGGGCGGCCATTTTCCAGTCTGTGGTCCATCCTTTAATGTGTCCATGGTTTCGGGGCAGAAGAAACTGTCGCGGCCGGTGATGCAGCAGCACAGCTACGGAGTTTTACGCATTCCTCATACTGCACTTTGTGCCGCTGCTGTAAATGGTGGAACAGATTTGTCGTGCTTCCACTTTTAGTCGCAACTGTTTTGCTACACTCTCTACAGATGACCTACAGCTGCTGCTCATCTGTTTTTTTTAAACCCGAACTATTTCCACATTATGGAGCCGTTGTTTCTCCTCTTTGAAACAATTTCGTCTACCGCCGCCGTCTCGTTTTCTTTACGGGTATCATCCATGCTTGTTGTGTTGTGAGCGGGGGCGGGAATGAGGCGTCTTTGCACACGGCACGTTCGGAAAGACAGAGTGAGAGGGGGAGGGGTCGCGCTCACAGTCTCCAAGGCAAGCGCTGGAGACGCTTGAGGGGGAAACTGACAATTTTAAAGGTCCCATGACATGCTATTTTATGTATTCTTTAATATAGCTATTAGTGGGCAACTAACACAGTATTCAAAGACGTTCCCGAAATTCAGCCGTGGTGCAGAGTTACAGCCACTCCGAGCCAGTCGCACATTGAGCTTCCCCCAAATGCGCTGTTTTGGTGTCTCTAGCTATAATGCAAATGAGGAGGAGCGAGGCGGGTCAAGGAGGAGGGTGGGGGTGTGGCCCTGAGCAGCTTGCAGCCACGGTACCATGCGCTCTGTTTACAGTGGATGTATCGCAATGGCGAGGCGCACACAGCCTTTAGCCGTGTTCTGTAAATATTCTAGAACACACAGGAGTCCTGGAGCTCTATATCTAAATATTATCAAGAACATGAACAACGACATGGAGGAGAAAGGGATTGTTGGCGGCGAATGTCTCCCGCTTGAGCCTCTCAGAGGGACCAACGCCGGAGGCGGAGGTGCCTAAGCACTGCCCGGCAACGATCCCTTTCTCCTCCTTGTCGTGGTTCATGTTCTTGAGGGAGTCAAAGCCAAAGTTCCTTCCCCCCAATTCATTCTCAACCTTGGCTGAGATAACCCCCAATACAAGTGTACAACACTTGCGTTACAGTCCTGGAGCTCTATATCTAAATAATATCAGATAATACATAGATATCTAAATCATATAATACATATTATCACGGCCAAAAGCTGTGTGCGCCTCCAGACGATATTATGAATCACAAACGACTTTGTCGGGTTCTGCGACGTCTCTGGTTCTTCCACTTTCACATCAACCTGAAGTCGACTGAACCGCACGCTGCCGGCTGCCCGCTGCCGGGCGATGGTGCCTCGCGGCAACCGGCGGCATGTCGCAGTTCATGTACTTCAGCGAGTCAAAGCCAAAGTTCCTTTCCCCCAATTCCTTCTCAACCATGGCTCAGATAACCCCCACAACAGTCTCGTTGTGGAAATACAAGACACGTCAAAGCAGTACCGCGGGAAGTAGGGGTACTGGGGGTGCTGCAGCACCCCCTGTCTGAGGCCCTGTCTTATCACAGAAAACGATCATTTCTAAAAACTCCGGCCAAAGTGGAGATTTCTGAAAACGCTGGTTATGTGTTGTCGTGTCAACGGGGAGAAACGGGATTTTAGGTTCTGAAGCGTCACATTATGCACCAGGAAATGCTTAACGTCATGTGAGCGCCCGCTGTACCGTATTGGTCCGAATATAAACACAAACCCCATTGTAAGACGACCTATATTTGGAAAAAAGATTTGAAGACCAGATCTTGTTTTTTATAAATAAATAAATTGTATTCATTGAAATAATATACGAAAATAAAAAGGCATAGAATAAAACACTGCATTGCCACTAAACAGTAGTGCAAATAGGCCGTACTGATGTGTACACCAAAGACTATTCCTGACACTCCTCTGCCCCGCTGTGTTCGCTCTGGCCGTGGTCGCGCAAAGCGAGTCATCCTCGCTGCTGTCCAAGGCATTTTGAGACGCAGCATTTATTTAACGCTCATATGACCTAGTGCTGAAAAAAAGTAATATGAAAAAGTGTGAGGGGAGCGGTGGTGCGCTAAACTTGTTCTGTGAGCAGCTGGGTGTGAACCATGGTGTGAACACAACGATCGATTTTCGACTGTGCGCGCATGCACAATATTGCACTGGTGTAATTGAGCTGCGCTGCTATATATCTTTTTTATCAATGTAGCGAGTTGCGAGTCTAGTGCAGGCTGAGTTTTTTTTATTCAGCACCCCCTGCTGAGAATACGTTCCCGCGGCTATGCGTCAAAGAACCGACAAGAAACACTTGCGTTACAGTGCGTGTATTCACACACACACATGTGGCGCTCGCACGGTCGAGTCTCATTGGCGTGCCAACGTCTCTGGGCAGGCCAGGCAGAGTAAGGGGAGGAGCTGAGATTCTTGGTGACGTCCTAAATACAGACATTCTAAATCAGCGCACTTGAGCCTCCGTTTTTTCAAAGGCGAGCAGAACAGCTAGTGCTCGTTTTACACCGAACGCAAGTTTTAGCCACTGGGGGACCATAGGCAGGCTAGGGGAACTCATATTTATGTTAGAAAACCTCATGAAGTAAGATTTTCATGTCATGGGACCTTTGACGCATATCGATATAAACAATATTGTCAAATCTTGTATCCCCTTGGAAATTATATCGATATATCGTACATAGCCGATATATCCTGCAGCCCTACTTTGTAGGATACAGCGAGAGATGAGGCCCTAGAATGCATCACTGTTGGTGTGCTGACAGTTATCAGTGAAGATAGTCTTCACGAGGGTCAAAGCTCAGTGGACCTCCAGCCCATCATTCTGGAGGGAGGTATTGTCATGGATCATATTAAAAACTTGCCTCTGGCAGTTTGTCTGTTGTTTGGGCTCATGCATTGCATTGGATTACCCAAAATGCATGGCAAATACACTCAACTTCATTCAGACTGTGATGCTTGGACTGGGAAAGAAAAACCTCCCACCAAAACTGGTAACTCTGAAGAACAGTCTTCTGGGTTAAAGAGCCATCATCTGTAGCACTTTGTAAGCTTTGCAGCTATTAATGTTCTCCTGTTATCATAGAAAGTTTGATGCTTTCATGCAAATGTTCTCTCTTAATTTACGATCTCAATAAAATAAAATAAAAAATAAAAAAACATTAAAGTCTGTACCATGTTATGCAGGCCAGGTATGCTAATGATGCTTTTCTTTCTGTTTAATCTTTGTGTTTAATCCTTGCACTGCTCACTGTAGTTAGTCCTGTAGTTATCAGGCGTTTACCTGTTTAATATTGGGAGACTGTTACATGCATAGAATTAGCTCACAGAAATGTAGTTAAATTTTTTTATTTTATTTTTATATTTTTCCATGTCATTTTCTACAGGTAAATCAAACAACAACTTTCTTGTTTATCTGCTGTCTTTTACTTAAATGTGCATTGAATAAATGCTGCAATGCAGCTGAATCAACCCAGTGAGTGTTCTTTTAACGTCTATGTTTGTGGTGGGTTTTTCCTTAATTAGATAGTAACAGCAAAAATAGATAAGAAATGGGGGAGAGAAGGGGCCACAGGTTGGACCCAAACCTGGGCAGCTGCAACAAGTACCCAATCAAGGAAATTGATTTCTTTAATTTATGGGAGCTTGAAAGATTTGTGAACCGAACTAAAAATGCTAAGTTGTAGGTATTTAGTAATTCTAAGTGGGGTTAAATATATATCAAGCAGTCCACACAAAATGAAAAAAAAAAAGGTTAACACTAAGCATGGCTATTAAGTTACATGAACATACAAAAAACGTGTTAATGGTACTACTTGATTTAGTACTGCACACTTAAAATAAACAAGCTTTTCTAACTCACTAATCTTAAGATTACTTTGCTTAATTTTTTTGAGGCAACAATTTGCATACTTTTTTTAAGTAAGCTTAAGGAGATACTTCACCGGTGCACTCTAAAAAATGTGACCATTGGTTACTTAAAAAAATTATGGCAACAAAGTGACACGTAAAACAATTGAATAGATTTTAATTGCTACAATTTTAATGAATAAGTATTGAATAAATTAACTATATTCAAACTAAATAAGTAAGTAAATTGTGGTAACAAAAAATGTGTTGGATTTAGTAATAACTTGCCAAATACATAGCAATATAGCACAAAAATATTTTGTAAATCTAAATTAATTTCCATCTACATTTACTATATATTTGGTGTAGATTTATCTACATTTACTATATATTTGGTGTAAATTGATCTACATTTACTATATATTTGGTGTAAATCGATCTACATTTACTATATATTTGGTGTACATTGATCTACATTTACTATATATTTAGTGTAAATTGATTTACATTTACTATATATTTAGTGTAAATTGATTTACATTTACTATATATTTGGTGTTAATTGATCTACATTTACTATATTTTTGGTTAAAATTGATTTATATTCACTGAATATCTGGTGGAAATCTTTTTATATTTACTGAATAAAAAATATGTTGACTCATATTTGAGCACATTTCTACTAAATTCAACACATTTACACTGCTATAGTTACTGATCCATACCTAAACCAAATGTTTTAATTCCACTATCAATTGGCATCACAGGAATAGAAATCTATTCAATAGTATTAATTGTCACTTTGTTGCCATCATTTTTCTATGCATAATCCACTCAATATCATGCATTTACTAAAGAAGGGGTCAAAAGATACACATGTATAACAATAAAAGCATGTTAACATTTATTTCTGGAACTTTGTCTGAACATGTTTATCTAACATTTTTCAGGTGCAATAAATAATTTTTTTTTAAAGAGGGGTTATTTGGAAAAAGGCAGAAATTTAACAAACTGCAGGGTGTATTTTTACATGCGCCAAACGAAATGATCAGGGCCAATATCTTTTACAAACAGCTTCAATTTGCATTCCTTTACAGTGAACAAAGATTAAGAACAACGGCCTTTGCCAACTCAAGTAAACAACAAGTAAAAAACATGCCACTCCCCTGAAATGAGTATGGTTATTTGGATTTTTCAGAACAATCAACTGCAGCACAGAAAATCAGGCATTGAACAGAGCCTTCAGTCCGCTTCTCAAGCTTAAACTAGTAGCGTATTTTTGAGGCTGTTCAATTTTGGGGACAGCTTCGAACTATCCAGCTCTAGAAAGAGCTTCTGGAAGGCCTCAAATGTGTACCTAAGCTCCTTGGGATAGGCCAGATTCACTGCGTATACTAAGGCAACGAGCATGGAGCAAGCCCTTGGCATGTTACTGAGAGCGCTCAGAACTTTGACACCATCCACCACGATACCAACGTCGGGATCTTCCGATGTACTAGTCTTCAAAGTGTAGATTCTCATCTTTTGTAGAGCCAGGTCCTGTGACACAACGTCTTCATCAGCATCCTGAAATAGCAAACACATTACAGCAAAATATTAATGACCAAATTTAACATCTCCTAAAATGCTTCAAACCCTTTGACAATTAAAAGGCAAGACTGTCCGTCTATTTTGCCATTTGTCACATTGTTATCCAAGATGAGTTAAAAAAGGATCCAACCAGCTTATTAACAAATGATATAGCACTGTGAGCTCATTCTTGAAGCTTAAAGTCATCCTAAGCAACTTATTTTAGAGGGCACTTCAGTCTCTCCGTAAAAATGTCTCTCAACTGTTTTGTGAGTTCTCAGGAAGAATAGAAAGAGATAGGGAGTTTTAAGTAAAACGTATTTCTGCAGTAGTAATTTAAAATTGCCAAAGTGTATTGACATGTTGTATTTACAGCATGTACTTTTACTTACATCATACTCTTTTAAGAGTTCATCTGTCGATTCCCCAAGGTACACCATCAAACATCGAATGACAACATCTCTGGTCACGTGGATGCTTCGATTGCTTGGAGCCTGAAATGAAAAAATAAGCAGGATTCAACTTCATGGTGCAAAAATCACTCTGACCTTAACTTGTTAAAGCTGCATTTTCTAACATTAAATAATTGTTAAAATAGTCCCTCTGAACTGCTATGTCAGGGACCAGCCTAATGAAAAGCTTTTTGTAATTAATAATGTTTCCTGGAACCGGAACTGATTCTGGAAAGTCCTGTATCCCAGTAAATTGTCCCAGTAGAGAAGTAGTGCTTAGTAAATAAACTCTGATATTGTACAGTTTAACTGCCTCTTTTTTCCGGGACGGTAGTTAAAATCCACTCCGGTGTCTCTCTGAGTGAATAAGCTAATACCTGCTTCCTACGGGCATTGCCCCAGTGTGATTGAATAAAATACTAACTGAAGGATACCTTGAGTAGGATAGCATGCAACCTCAATCCCATGGTTCCTCCCTTGGACTGGAAGAGGCTCAGAAGCTTGGGAGTGTATTCATCCAGCTTGGACATGAACTTGGATTCAAAGTTCACCGTTGTGATTCTGTGAAACTCATCCTGAATCTAGAAGACAAACAATGAAACCAGTATTAAAGCCTAAAATATTATAATAATAACCCTAACCCTAACCCTAACTCTTTAACTCACTTGAGATGCCTCAAATAAAGCGGGCCACCTGGCTTTGATGTCCTCGATGCTGGGTGATAGGTTGACAATTTCGTTTCTTCTGTGTGCAAATGTTTGGGCCATTTTTTCTTTTACCAATGTGTTGTTGTCTCTTTTCCTTACTTCAGTAAGCAACTGAAGCCTCTCTTGTTCCTGGCTTTTTTCATCCTCTCCTGCTGGGTAAGGGGGAAGATAGTTCACTTCTGCCTTTCTAGGCTTTTTTACACTTTTTGCAGGCTTCTGGTCTGCAGGGCTCTTGCGTTTCAATGCATTGCACATCACCTCAGGTACACCATAGCCTCGGAGTTTAGTGCGATAATTTGCCATCTTGTATTTGATGCTTTGTTGCCAGCCATAGTAACCTGCGAAGGAGCCGGGTTCTTTGAGACATGGATATTGGTTTACAAGTGCCTCAGCAACTAAACTTATCTGTGCACTTGATGGATAGGCTGCATATGCATAAATAGTTTCGGCCAGCTTCTCAAGAATATCTGCCTTAACTTTTGAGCAAGTCAGAAGTGTTCCATTCTTCTTGTAGTCTTCAGAGGCTCTTTCAAGGTATATCTTAGTTTCATATGCAAATGGTGGAATGGGGAACTGCTTTGGCCATGGCTGATATCGTTCTGTGGTACTTTGCTTAGGCAGAATAATGGTGTCCTGTGAAGAAGACGTTCCGGTAGATGATTCTGCATTTGATGCACATGACTCTGCATATGAGGCAGATTCATAATCAGTTGACTTTTGACTCAAGGGACTGCCCAAGCTTTCATCAAGCGGAAGGAAGGTAAGAATAATTGGGTCAGCCTGAACAACCTTTATCGTGTCTTTGTGTTTAATTTGGTCGCTTGCATGAAGAGTAAAGTAATCTTCAAATTCAGAGTCCAAATACTGAAGACTGAACTCGTCTGCAATTCCAAAGGTGTCCTTCACAACAGTTTGCAGCTCCTCTACAGTGGGGGGAATTCCTAATGGAAGGACCAGCTTCTCAATTCGGTCTTTTAGTAATACTCTGAGCTTTGCTTCCATCTTCGCCAACCTGGCAAGAATGGGAAGAAATAGACAAAAGTTAAATATAATAACAAGCATAGTCTTATAGATGAGAATAGATATACAAGGAATAAAGAAGAGTCTAGAGTTCCACCAGAATACATTTAGTAAAAAAGAAAGAGTAAACTAGAACTGCAAGCAGTTATGCAGGGGTCCAAGAAGTGTGCATTTCGCCGGCACAACGCGAAGCATGTGTTCAAAACAAATGGGCACGTCGTGTGCCAAAAGATGCAGCTGACTCCAGTGAATCTGTGGATATAAAGGTTTTGACTGTGGGAGGTTTGTTGTGGGAATTATAGCCCAAAACGCGTTTTCAGAACATTCCATTGGCCAGTTAGGAGATATATTATTTCGTCGTTTTTTTGCACCCCCTTGTGGCGAATTTTTCCAAAGACAATTTTCCTTTTCCAAATAACTCCCACCCACATTAATAATTCTTGGCCATATTTTCGATACAGACTCGGGATTGCCCCTTGATGGTTTCCCTTGAGTTTGAAGAACATTCCTCTGGCCAATTAGAAGATATACAATTCCCTCGTTTATTGCACCCCCTAATGGCGACATTTTCCGAATTTTTTATCGAACGACATTAAGGTTAGCACCAACATGCGTGTTACATTTGGACTCGATCCGATGTGTAATTGTGGGTTTTTGGGAATTGTTGATTTTCCACGTGTAATTTAGCTAATATACCAATATTCAAAACGCTACCGTTTCGTCGTCGAAGTTCGGATCAAAAAAGTGTTAGAATTTATATTTTTGTGTTCGTCTGAAGATGTCGTGTGCAAAGTTTGGTGTCGATTGGTCAAGAAATGTGGGAGGAGTTGGGAAAGAACAGTTTTTCGGTTTTCGCCATTTTGCGAAAAAGAATTATGGACGCAAATGGGCGTGGCCTATGCCAAAAGATGCAGCAGACTCCAGGGAATATGTGTGTATAAGGTTTTGAATGTGGGAGGTTCGGTGTGGGAGTTATAGCCCCAAACGCGTATTCCTTGGTATAGCGCCACCTAGTGGCCGGCATGTCTGGATTTTGTCGTCTGCGTAGTCGCCACGGATCTGGATCTAGTCATGCATTTGGCAAGTCTGCACCATTTACGGTTTGGGCTGTGGGCACACTTTAAGGCAGGTAAGTATAATAAAAATAAACACTACAAAAACAATAGGGTTCCAACCTGTTGGCTTGGACCCCTAAAAAAGTGTGTATTGGTAATAAAAATAAAAAAGAATTTACAAATTATTATTACTCATTACAAATTGTTGTAATCTTTGAAAATAAAAGTTAAAAACTAAATAAAAAGTAAATAAAGGAAATCTAACTAGCAATTTAGTTGTGTTGCCATGTTTATTGTGATTTAAAAGAATAAAAATGGGAAAGTCTATACGACAGGCAGAAACATAAGATAAAATAAACCGATTAACAAAATTCATTTGAATTACCTAAAATTAGCAACATATGTGATGTTTGAGTACAACCAGGCGTTTTCCTCCCACACTGTATGCAGCCAAGGGGTACACATCATCAAGCTTCTGCTGCTCCAAAACAGCCATTTTCCCAGTGTCTTCCAGTTGAAAGGATCTTAGATGGTCTTCATACCACGCAGCAAGTAACTTTACAATAAAATGTACACAGCTATCCAAAATGGCTATCTGAATAATCTCAGCAAAGTCTGGTAGTCCACCAGTAGAGCCATGTGTCAAGATCATCCCTACACTGTACCTTGTTCCATAGTATGTGTTAGTTAACTGCACAGTAGAAAGTGGGGACGTTTCTCTTAAAGCTCCCTGTATGTCTGAATGCAGCACTTCTAAAGGCAATTCAGATATTTTTGTTACACACAATGCCTGTTTTCCAACATCCGTGTGCAAGTGGTATGCCATAAACAACTGATGTCTAGTAGAAAGGGTCAACAAAACATTTTTGAAATTCTTAGAGTGCCTCACAATTTGCTTAAAAAAGCTGTGTTTCGCTTCAAAGCGCATTGTCCAAACACCAACCAGAGGCCCATATTCTTCAATCAATGCAGGGTAATGTTCCAAAAAGTGATGTTTGGGTATCAATTTTTGTTCTGGAAAAAGTGCAAGGAATCTGTCACGATGTTCAGATATTTTAAAGTCAAGGTAAGCAATAGTTTCAACTGTGTGCACAGGTGCAACGGCCAACTCAACTATGTATTTTAATGTCATGAGAACCTGCCAGGCAGAATCACTTTCAGGTACCCGTGAACCAACAATGAGAGGCAGCAACCGTATTAGGGCCCAATTTTCATGGGCATTTCCGCCTATAGTTCTGCGCTTAACATAGCTTATAGGGATAGCTTGAGGACTGTTAGCTTTGTCTGTGCCTTTGTAGGGAAAACTTGCGATTAACTCGTTCAGTACAGCCAAACTAAAGTACTTCTTCTTGATAAAAATTAGGAAACACAACGCAAGTTCCCTTGGGACGATGCCTTCAAACAGGTCGTGCAAAATATCCGGTGGATACCCACAGACAAAGTGAAAGTGTTTCAATTTGTCAGTCAGTGGACATGAACGCTTTACGCCAAAACAATGTGTTAAATTTGGAGTTTCTCGCAAAGTTTGTAGATGCAAACTATGGTCCTTCTTTGTCCGAGGTGGAAACACTCCAGTCCGCACTTCGCGTGTCTGGTACTCTGAAGAATGTCCAAGGCAAAATCTACAGATGTACGGCCCTGTGAAACTTTCAACCAATCCACTGATCGAATGTGCACCAAGGTTATCAGCTACAACACAGTGTACCGTTCCTTTAATATTTTTTCCAACACTAGAAATGAAAATCCCTTCCTGTTCAAGAATGGCAAGATCTTTCAAGAGTGGTTCCAAAACTGCTTTGTAGTCAAACTGTTTGACATCAACCGCTTTGCAAAGTAAAGCTAAATGTACTGATGTTAATGTA
The DNA here is from genome assembly GCF_031168955.1 of Gadus macrocephalus. Classification (NCBI taxonomy): domain Eukaryota; kingdom Metazoa; phylum Chordata; class Actinopteri; order Gadiformes; family Gadidae; genus Gadus; species Gadus macrocephalus. The sequence continues at coordinate 2,153,183 of NC_082388.1, forward strand.
GATTGCAACCTGGATGGCACATTTGCCAAAAGTCAATAAAAAGCTGTTATTTTGTGTTTTTTTCTCGAAGTTCCAAGTGGGTTGCACACCTCAAAATCGTCAACATAAAGGATTATAGAGAGTCTTGTTTCTCCCCCGGAATAGAAGTCATTTAGTTTGAAAGTTTTACCATCAAAAATTGACTTAATATAGTTAGTACTGTTTGAATGTCCGGTTAGGATTCCGTCTGCAATGTCCCTATTCTTCAAGAGTGCCTGCAAAGTCTTGAGTACAGGCACATATTGAAAAGTCTTGTTCTTTTGAGAATCAAGAATATATTCAACAGGATCAACACACTGGAAATGCTCCTTAAACCACCTTCTTCTCTTAACCCTCATAAGGTGTCCGGGTCTGTGGGACCCGTTTTCAGTTTTTAGCTTTATCAAAGTGATACAAATAATTATTTTTTTGAAGTAAGATTCATTGGCTTTGGCTCATTTTCTGTGAGGAACATGAATCAGAAAACATTTTCAAGGACCCCCCCCTGTATACCCCCCCATCACATTTATATTACACACAGGGTGTTCGGGTCCGGTGGACCCGGAGCTAGTTTAAGTGTGGAATTCATAGGTTCTGTGCACCCTCATTTTCCCTTCCTCCTCCTGTGTGTGTGTGTGTGTGTGTGTGTGTGTGTGTGTGTGTGTGTGTGTGTGTGTGTGTGTGTGTGTGTGTGTGTGTGTGTGTGTGTGTGAGAGGAGAGTAAAGGTAAAGCAGGTGAATGGGCCCTTGGTGTGTGGTGTGTTGGTCAGTGTGCACCCACTGTTCCCACACAAGGTTGCAACATTGGAGCACCCAACACTATCTACACCCATATTCCCACACATTTCCCCCTCTGTCTTGCGGGAACCAAGCTTGGGGACCTGACACTATAAAAAAGCTCTGTCAGCGTGGTTCCATACCACAACTGATCAAAATGGCAAAGCGATTCTCTGTTCAGACTGCCTTACAGTTGATATTTGAAGAGACAGAGGGTTTTGATGGTGATGCAGAGGAAATAGTTTCAGAAAGTGAGGATAACATTTCTGAAAATTCAGAGTCTGACACTGAGTTTGAAGAGGAGGATGAGCATCAGCCAGCTCCGAAACGTAAAAGAGCGTCAGGACTAGCCCTTCAGCAGCCAGGACAAGCCTGCGAGCAGCCAGCCCCGGGACCAACCCGCAAGCAGCCAGCCCCAGGAACAACCCGCAAGCAGCCAGCCCCAGGACCAACCCGCAAGCAGCCAGCCCCAGGAACAACCCGCAAGCAGCCAGCCCCAAGACCAACCCGCAAGCAGCCAGGACCAGGACCACCCCACAAGCAGCCAGCTCCAGGAACAACCCGCAAGCAGCCAGCCACAGGAACAGCCCGCAAGCAGCCAGGACCAGGACCAACCCGCAAGCAGCCAGCCCCAGGGACATCCCGCAAGCAGCCAGCCCCAGGACCAACCCGTGAGCAGCCAGATGTAGGACCAGCCCGTCAGCCAAAAAGTAACGCTGTGAAGTGTGTGGACCCATGATGGACAGAAAAACACAATATACATGCAACCAGTGCAAAAAATACAGATGCAATACACACACAGTGAGATTCTGCCCCTCACGTGTGGTATAGTCTGAATACGTATAATGGCCGTGTTCAAAGGCTTTAATGTGTTGTTCAGACAGAAGTTATTGAGTATTTGAAATTGAGTTTCAATTTCTAATGGGGTTGATTATTTCCCTGTTATGCCTGTTTTTTTCATGCATTTCCTTATTTTGTTACATTTTAATACAAAAATAAACAAGAACGAGTGGCACCTCTATTCATAAATGTGATTTAACAAAGGTAAAGTGAACAAATTTAACATATGTGTTGTTTATATTACTTGCAATTGGGATGTAGTAACCATCTGGTGAGTATTTAAAAAAAAAAGTTTGATTATGTTGAATTAAAAGGCCTAAAATGCAATGGGTCCACCAGACCCAGCAGCACCTCCTGTATAACAAAAAAACGAACACCCTATGAGGGTTAAAAGCAGAACCAAGTGGACCACTTGCCCCAAGCGCTGTACTAAGGGGATGCAGCTTACACAACTGTTCTGCCAAGTCAGTTATGATGGCCTGGTCAACAATGCATTCATCAGACTTTAATGTTGAATCAAGTATGTTTCTAACAACTGCAACAGATGCTGAAGATGAGATGAAGTGGAGGTCTTCCACTAAGGCATCAATGCAACTCACTGAGGCGTTATATATGCTTTCTAGCTTCAGCAATAGTAAGCCAATCCTTTGAAGAACTAAGTATGCCACACTTTCCTGATCAACATTTGAACTAGTGCCCTCATCATCACTGGCCTCTGGTAAATCAGAATGGTCAACAGTTTGATTATGTTGACTATCATACACGTCTGGCTTAAAATCACTCAAAGAATAGGATATGTGTCTTCTGCTTTTGTGTTTCAAATAAGTATTGTATATATTGGTCCTAAAGTTGCAGCCTTCAAATACACAACAGACAGTTTCGTGGCTCTTCAGATGAATTCCAATATGCTGAAAGTAGTCCTTCTCGGTATAACAACAAACATCACAAACTAAACACTTGAAAGCAGAGCTAATTCCTGGCTGTAAACTTTGAGCTGCGTGGTATCTTGACAAATGTGTGCGAAGGGCAGTCTGCGTTTTAAATGTGCAAGGGCAACCGGCATGTAGACATGGCTGGGATTGCCCACGACCGAAGGTTGCGTGTTGTAGTCTGTAATGCTTTAGGAGATTCCCCTTAGTGACAGACACAGACTTGCAGATCTTACGCTGCCATCCCATAGGAGAAAACCTAAGGTCATAAGAAAGAAGTAGCCTACATCAGTAATAGATCTAACAATTAAATAATGAAATGTGCTTTGCCCTTTTTTTAGTATTTGTTGTTTAACATTTAAACAACTCAATTATGGACGTAATCCATAAGTGAGCCTCAAGTTTAATTGATAGACATTTGATAAAATGAATTTAGACTAAAATCCTTTTTTCCACTGGTACATTATTATAAGAAGACAATTTGATTAATTAGTGTAAACGTGATAAAATGAATGTAAATAGTAAGTAACCATAGGTTATGGAAAAGTACGTACAAACCGTCAGTTTAGCTTAATTACATGTCTATGAGAAGCATAATCAGTATTTCAATATTTTCTACTGCTTTAATTTCAGATTCAGGTTGGAACTACAGGTTCTGATCATCAGTGAAAAAAAAAAACTTTTGCAAATCTGCTTTTATGCCAGCCAACGTTTATGCAAAATAGCAATAATCACATTTTCTATTGCAAACAAACAGTGTTTGAACATTTAGGCTACATATGTTCTGGATGTGAAATTATTACAGCACGTTGTGTTATGCATGTTAGTGCGATAATACATACCTATTGACAAGTGTCAGTCAATGATTCTTCATGCACCTGGAATGAAATTCATATTTTCTTTAATTCGATTGGATGAATTAGAATTTTGACACTCGCACAACAGCAATCAATTAAAGTAACTAAATAAAACGCAAAGTCTGCACCTTCCCGTGCAAAAAAGATAGAAAAGTTTGCATATTTCAGACAATCAAAGTAGGAAACTTGTAACTCGGCCTATAGGAACCCAAAGTGGTCTTGTTCCAGTTTTGTTTACTTAGTGTCTGTGATAAACCATCAAACACTACTCATTATAATTGATAATTTGTTAAATATATCCCAGGCCAATAACTTATTAAAAAAAAACTTCACCTTAAATTGCACTGCTCTGATCTTTCTTTATTCTGTGTGGAAATAGTAACATAGTTACGCCATTAAATGCTTTTATGGAAACATTTCTAGCGAGAAATGTGCATTTTACTTTCATAATGTTCGCTCGGTGAATGTGAAGGATGTTTGGTTTGATAGTTATGACGAAGAGGGAACGCTCCGTTCACTTGCATGGACAGAGTCTCTGGTTACTAAGCAACCTCAACGTCTTGGCGGACTATTTCCCTGCTGATCAACACTACAGACACTACACAAACAGAAATGGAGGTGGATCAAAATATCATCGTCACCGTGTGCGGCCGTCCTGTCCTGTACGACACCACGATGGTGTCGTACAGGGACAGGAACAAAACAGAGAGGGCGTGGGTCGACGTGGCAGAGGATATTGGCGTTCCTGGTAAGATCAGTGAATAATGTGTGTGTGTATTTTGCTTGGCTTCAGCTATCGGTTGTGTTCTACTATGAAAAAAGTTAGCGCCGGTTAGCGGTAGCACCAGTTAGCAGTAATATTAAGTGATACTACTACAACAGACTGTCCCGCTTGTCAGGTTACACAACTTAATATGTATATATGTTCTTGTCAGTGGACGTATGTCGCAGGAGGTGGAAGTCACTCAGGGACAGGTATAGCGCGTATTGCGCGTATTGCGCGTATGCGACCATTTTTGACACAAAATGGTCAAGCAACATTATACGCGCGTATCTCGCGTAAAAAGTACGCGAGATACGCGTCTGGTGTGGCCGCACCTTAATACTCCGTCGTAGTACTGACTTCGAATCACAGCAACAAAGCTTAATTTTGACGTTACAGCAGAGTAAGGTTGACATTATTGGTAACAAACGCGAAACAATGTTCACATGCTACTGCATCTTGGTTTAACAGTATCTGTTAACGAATATAATGAAAAGTTATTTACCTTCTGGGAAGTGGCAGTCCCAGAAATGTGCTGACTGCATGTGCTGACAGACGTCCATGTGGCGCAAAATGCCCGCTCGGCGGAAGTGTAAGGTTATAAGAGCCAAAGACCAGTGCTGATAAAATATAATTAAATACTACCAAGGGGATCACAGCAGATTTTTTACGGACATAAATAGTAAAATACAATTACCTAATAAAAAACATTAAATTGATTGAATTCAGCTAAATGTGTATCCAAACTGCTTTAAGTCTTTTTTATTATGTAAAGGTTGCTACTGTTTATTTATCAAATATGAATTAACCCTTTTCCCTTTTTTTTACTGTGTAAAATGATTAAAACCAAAGATCTCTGAATGGGTCAAATTTATAGATTTTATGGAACTTTGATCTTCCTCATAAAATACAATTAAATACTACTAAGGGAATTACAGCTGATTTTACTCCATCAAAAAATAGTAAAAAACAATTAATAAAAACACAAAAGGTATTGAAAACCACTCAATGTGATTCAAAACTGCACAAAGTCTTTTTTATTACATAAAGGTTGCTATATTTTATCGATTGAATATTAATTAACACCAGTCCCAGTTTTTACAGTGTGGGAATATGAAGGTTTTATGAATTAAATAATGAAATCGGTTCATCCTAGCCTGAAAAAGGCAGAAAGAGTGTTTTCATGGTCTCTCTGGCTCAAAGTAAGAAAACCTCCAACTACCACAGTGCATTGCACTCGCTGCCCCGCCCACCTGTCGGTCTCCCGTCCCCTCATTCCCCCTCAGTATGCGAGCTCCCGCCCCCTCTCATTCCTTATTGGTGGAAAAATTTGCCACCAAAAGTGTGTTGTAGTCCTCGGCCCTTCTAGCGGGACAAGAGGTTTCTCCCGAAATGACGTCAAACGCGTAATTTGACGTCATTTCGGGAGAAAATTAGATGAGAAAAAATGGGCCAAGGGGAGACTGGTTTAGACTGATATTTATTTATATATTCATTTATATTACAATAGCGATTTTATAATGATAGAACGCCGGTTCTAAATGGGTGAAGTATCCCTTTAACTAATTACATTTTACAGTGTACGAAACTGGAGGTAACAGTGCTTGTGATAAAGTTCCAACTTTAAAAACATACAGATTGGTCTGATTTTATGAAGACCTATGCGATTTCACACCAGAAATTTTGAATCTTTTTCATGTCAAGAGAATTGGTCTGCTATGTGTTTTTTCTTCCTTTTTTTGAAACAAAAATTAGGAATTTCTTGAGGATTACAGACTTTGGAGACAAGGGAGCAACATGGACGGTACAAACAATGCAGCACAACAAGCAGCGAGATTCCAGCAGCCGTGGGATTTTAGTGTTGAGGGTAAACATGTTTGTACTATGTGACGACCCCACCACTCCACTAGGTGCCTCTGTGTTCTTTGCTGCTTTGCTCTCCCTTTGCAGGTTCCAGGTCGTGGGAGGGTCATCTTCTTGATGAGACACCTGGGCTGTAGTGGTGTCTATATAAGGCTCACCCTTCTGCAGATCTGGGCTGGTACAGTGAGTATGTTCATGTTTTTACAGATGGTGCCAAACAACCTGAGACAGGAGTGACAGGGTTTGGAGTAGTTGTTCCTAGTGGTGCCGAGATGATGCCTCATGAAACGTCAAAGCCTCAAAGCCAGATGAACCACCAAAGTGGTTCGTGCTCGAAGCTTCAAATGAGTACGCTAGGGACATCTAGTGGTGAATGAAATTATGACAACCCAACCCAAAATGTGATTTTTGCTTCGTGTGCCGATACAACATTAAATCATTTGAGAATTGAAGTCATTTCAGTGATACATGTGTGTGAGTGTGACATTCATAAAATGGCACAGAGCTCATGCTAGAAAATAAATCATTTGGCAAATGTGTGTCTTAACAGACGCTTTTATCCAATTATGCGACTTACATCGGTAAATACACACATTGACACACCGACGGCAGAGTCAACCATGCAAGGCGACAGTCAGCTGTCAGGAGCAAAGTGACAGGGTGAAGAGCTGGGGATTGAACTAGCAACCTACTGGTTACAGGTCAACTGCTTTACCACCTGAGCTAAGCCGACCCACACTGCATGATAACTGAGAAGGACTCATTAATTTAATAGCCATTAAAGTGTTCGGACAGTGGTTATTGAATTTTTTTGGCAGAATGATAGAACTGATTTTGTAAAAGGGGAAATGTGGATGAGATGTGGGGGACAGTGTTTTGTGTAACTTTGGAGGGAGGTGCAGGGGGGGTAATGTTTCACGTAGCTCCCTACGTGATGTTTACACAATGTGTGATGTTTCGATTGATACTACAGAAAATGCAATGCTCAAACTACTACGATCACAGACTAGTGGTATATTGAATATACCACAAGGTTGTGATCGTATACGGGACATCTTTATAGTCGAAATCTCCCGCCAATACTGAACCCATATTTCGAAGCAGAAGGCCGAGGCGAAGCCTCGAACGTCACACCCTACGTCATTTTGCCAACGTGAATCCTACTCGAAGCGGAGCTTCGCTGGGGGAGGAGCCGAGATACTCGACACACGCCTCGATGCCTCGACGCAAAACGTAACATCACTGGTTGTTCCATCAAAAAGAATAGAGTTTAATAGAAGAACATCAGATAATTTAAGCGTCTATACAGTGGAGATGTTGGGGGTGCTGGTCGCATTAAAATGGGTGGAATCAAGTACAGTTGAAAAAATTGTGATCTGTACAGATTCAGCATCAGTTTTGGCAAGTATGAGGTCTTTTTATTCAAGTAGTCGCCATGGTTTGTTGTATAAAGTTCTACAGTCAATTACGAGAATCGTTCAGCAGGGGAGGCAAATACATTTTTTATGGGTTCCAGCTCATGTAGGGGTGAAGGGAAATGAGAAAGCCGATAAGATGGCGAAGCATTGGAGAAGGAAAAAGTAGAAATGAATATCAGTTTAAGTAAGGCAGAAGTTAAAAGGCTGATATGGGGAAAAGTTAACAAAATGTGGCAAGACAAATGGGACAGTGAGGAGAAAGGGAGATATTTATATAATATTCAAAAAAGTGTTAATGTTAAAATAAGGTATAGTGGTCAGAGGAAGGATGAACAAATTTTGATAAGGTTAAGGTTGGGGCACAGTGCACTAAATAAAACAATGAATTTGATAGGAAAACACCCCACTGGATTATGTGAGGGGTGCCAGGTAGAGGAGACAGTGGAACATGTTTTAATGAACTGTAGTGGTTATGGGATGGAGAGGGAAAGTATGAAAAATCAATTGAGAGAATTGGGTATGCAGGTGTATTCTTTGGAAAATATTTTAAGATTAATGAAGAGGAATTGTATAAAAGTATTGTTTGGCTTTTTGAGAGAAACAGGGTTATATGATAGGATATAGAGTAGAAAGAAGGTGTGAATGAGTGAGTGTTTGGATATTTTTGGTTTGATTCATTAACTGGATCAGAAGAGGGCGGTAATGCACCAAGTTGTGGATGCCAACCGCCGTAAAACCCCAAGAAGAAGAAGAAGAAGATCTGGGCTGGCTCTTGCTGCTGCAGCCATTGCTTTTGTTCTACTTGTTTGCCACACACATGCTTGCACTACTTGATTACTGACATTTATATATGTTCTGTTGTTTATAGTCTTGGGTTGTGAATAAATGTTAAGTTAATTTCACTCTATAGTCTGGTCTCCCATCTTTGCCACAGTCAAGAGCCGGGCTGTGACAACTAATTGTACAGCCATTTATAAGTAACTTTCTTATTAACTTACTGTTGGCATCTAAAATGCAATTTTGCAGTTTGCAGATGATTATCCCGACATCAGTGATGTCGAGACATCTCCACGGGCTGTTCATCAGGCACGGTTGCATGTTGCTACTGCACTGCTTCAGTGTAAAGGTCAGTGGCATCAAACACTGCACGAGAGCAGTGCCATCAAAATAGTTTCTTAGTCAAAATCCATACAAATTGCCTCACCTCAGTCACATAAGGTGATCAGTCTGTGGGTAATGTACTATAAAGCAAGGTTACTTTTTACTTTGTTAAACATAACTATTTATCACACTTTTAATTTAGTCATTTGTTCAGTTCTACAGAAAACATAAAGCTTTTAGTGTCTATATAGCATAAACAATAGGGAGGTATTTGTGACACATATTTAAGTATACAATGTGTGTGGATACTTTTTCGAATGTATTTTCTTTTTTATTCACAAACCATACATTTGTAGTGTACCATGATTTATTTACTCACAGAATGATTGGAGATTTAAAAGCTTATGAAAAGAGAACGATAGTTATGTTATTATAACTCTAGTGCTATGATTGTAGGCGTAGCCGTCTATCTATGGGCTTGTCCCGCGCGCGCTGAAGATTCAAACTATGCACCAATCAGCGTGGGCACCGCCCACATTTCCCTCGGTATCCGTGTCTGTCTGCGGTGTACCGTCGCTCATCCTCCACGCTTTTCTTTCAGCATTTGGAGGGTACAGCAGGTGGGAAACTAGACGGCTACGCCTACAATCATATAACTCGAGTTATAATAACATAAGCAAGTGACGTAGTTTCCCGCCCAGACGCTGATTTGCTTACACGTTTGCCACTTTGCATATTGACTTTTTGGAAAACGTTTTGGATTCCGTTTTGGAAAACGTTTTGGATTCCGTTTTGCCAAATCTTTTGCAAAGCGTTCGTTATGCGGATTGAAATGTTAACACACGGAGCGTGGCGAAGTGGATTGCAATCACGGGGACGCTATAGCTTTTCAATTTGAATAAATGAACTCAAAGAATTTGACAAAATGTTATTCTATTTGTATTGTTATAACTTTTGCAAATTTAATTGAGGATTGCATTGTCACTTTGCATATTAAAATACACTGTGAATAACGTGTTTACAAATTACATTATAAAATTGCATAATGAATGGTCAATTGCATAATGTAATTGCAAATTGCATTGCCATTTGAATTTTGCTACATATATGCTTCCATACTAAAGATCAGGGCACGGCAGGCCATTGCAGCCAATGAGCTCGAGTTGAAAAAGAAAATAGCTTACAGCACCTGGTATTCCCAGGCGGTCACCCATCCAAGTGCTAACCAGGCCGGACCCTGCTTAGCTTCCGAGATCAGACGAGATCGAAAAAATAAATAAAACTATCCTGCGTGCGCACCCATCAGTTTCTGCTACCTTTTAGGCTCATATGGAGTATTTTCTTTGAAACATGTTTTTTACTGCGCAATTATCTTACACATATTTTTAACATTGCGCATTTCACCTCTAAGCACGTAAATATGTGCACACTTCTGATGAATGTCGAAATAAGATGATATATGTGTTATCTTTACGGGTCTGGGAGCGAAGGTTTTCGTCTGTGGTGGAGGGGGAGGGGTGACGACGACATCTTGTCTTGTTATAACAAGATATTTATCGTGTTTCTTTTATATTATTATTTTTTTTTAGATTAATACATTTTATTGACAATTAGCAATACAACAACAGCCAGGGGGTACAGAAATGGCAGACATACAAAATACAGACTCAAAAAATACAAAATGCAGCATTAAATTAAATAAAAATATTATAAAGAGCACACACACTAAGGGCCCTATTTTAACGGTCTGAAACGCAAGTGGGAAGCACAAAGCGCAAGTTGCTTTGTGGGCGGTTCTACGGCGCTATCGCTATTTTACAGGCGGATAAATGACACTTGCGGCGCAAGTGTCAAAAGGGTTGGTCTGAAGCAGCCTAGTTACCCGTAGGTGTGGTTTGGGCGTAACGTCCAACAAACCAATGAGAGTGCCAGCTCCCATCCCCTTTAAGAGCCATGAGCGCATTTGAATCGGACGAGTTGATATTTTGACAGCGCGTCTGCAGTCTCCGATGAGACAAATGCACATGAATTTCAAACTGCAAATGGCTCAGTTTATTGCCAAATAATATGGCCTAATTCACACATGGAATAAGGGGTTTTCTTCCACAACTTCAGAAATACTGAGTCCTCAAATAAATGTCGGCAAAGAAAACGTATATGATATAACATATGATATGCGGTAACTGTGGTTCTATTTAATGATATACGCAATACATTATAAACATTGTTTCTTATCAGTATTGTATGCTATCCTAATATGCATGTGTCCCCGCGGTAATAGACATTACCATTGATTGTATTATGCGTTACGTGTTTAGTTTGCGTGTGTTTAAACAGAGCACACACGCGCGCATTCATTCATTCTTTACACTCACTCGCGGTAAAACAATGTTTTTCACGAACAAATACTCATCAATCCTAAAAGTTATGGGCATGTAGGCTTACACGATGTCTCTGTCAAGAAAATATGTGTTTGCTGTACGGTGTTTGCAGATGCATTGATTTAAAAGTACAACTTATTACCGCTGCATCAGCAGTTCTTTCCCAAATAATTTACCAAGAATGTGCGGCTAGGTAGATGGGAGAAGCAAAGTGTATGCGCGAGGTGCACAAGCAATCCGTATGCATCGCATGCGCATGTATGCATGCGCCCTTAAAATAGCATCTGAACAACGCGCCACTGACTTTAAACCAGGTATTTCCTGGTCAGTAGCGCAATGGTATTCAGAAACGGCAAAATACCGTTTGCGCCAGAAAACGCCTCCTCCTTCCGCCGAACCGCCCCTTGGGGCGCATGATCAATCCCTTATTTACCGGCGAGTGGCGGTGGTGGGAAAAGAACGCTCTGCGCCAGTTGTAAACTAGCAACGACACATGCGCCAGTGACTAAGTCACTTGCGCCGGATGCAAGATAGGGCCCTAAGTGTTTTAATAGCTTTCCCATTTCTAGAACATAGAATATTCCCCACATACTGCTTGGCTTCATTCTCAAACACAACAAAAAGCGGTTTCTGATTCGAGTATTTACATTTATGAATATGTCATTTAGCTAATAAAATAATAAGGTTTACAATAAAATATTGGTTTGCTTGACTAGAAGTGTAATTGAAGAAACCAAACAATACATGTTCAATACAAAGGGAAAACTTGGGGTCAATGAAACGAGTGATAAAAGTGCAAAGATCTTTCCATAAATGATTTGAATGGGAACAGTTCCAAAATAAATGTGTCACAGCTTCAGGGTACATATTACAAAATGAGCAATTGACATCTATATCTAATTTAAATCTTTTTTTATCATACCTTCAATAATATCCAGGCGGGATTTCGATATCATTTAAACTTTATTCAGAATCACAGTTTTAGTTTCATACCGGCTTTGTTTTCAGTTGGTCTCATTGATTTATATTGACGTTGGAGCGTGATGACGTTATGCAGTATTGCCAGATTGGGTGGATTTTTCACGCGCGCACACACACACACACACACACACACACACACACACACACACACACACACACACACACACACACACACACACACACACACACACACACACACACACACACACACACACACACACACACACACACAGTGCAGGGCAATACATTTGACGTTTCAGATTCTTCCATTCAATTCATTTTACATTTCTGCATTTTTAGCAATGCTTTGCGCTTTTCATTCAGCAGTCACTTTATTTGTTTCCAACCATTTACTCTTTCTTAAATGGTGTGCATGTTTACATTGTTTACTCCATTTAGACTTTTGAACATTTGTTCAAATCCTTTCACTTGATTTAAGCCATTTAAAGTTTCTTTATGTCCTAATCTATGTGGCTTTATTAAGAAATATTTTCAACCTCACTTTGTACTACAGCACTCACCGCATTTTCTGCAGGAAATGCATTTTCTAGTTAATTACTTGTTATTACAATTGTGTGTGTGTGTGTGTGTGTGTGTGTGTGTGTGTGTGTGTGTGTGTGTGTGTGTGTGTGTGTGTGTTTCTTGGGCGCTTGGATCAGGGGGTGCATAAACACACGTTGTGTTAACCCCTTGGCCTTTGGGCCTGTGATTAAGATATGTACACAAATACAATTTAGTTGAATTGCTTTGAAATAGTGTTCCGTCTGCAACGCACATGAATATCACCACTGCACCACAACTCACGCCTTAATCCATTCCACAAATCCATGAATCCTTCCTCCTGCAATACACCTTTTGCATAGAGTTGCAATAATCTATAATCTATATCACGTCTGATCAAAGAGCCATTCCAACAGGTTTGGTTTGTTGTCCGTTGTGCGATCGCTCTGATATTGTCGGAGGCAGCATTAATCGGTGCCAGATCAGGCCACTCTGCCTGAATGATGAATCAGGGCTTTTATTTATTGGCCATGGACGGGATCAGAATAGTTGGCACGGTGTTAACAGCAAAGCTAACAACAAAGCGGCGTTCATCAAGGCGACAAAAGTGCCATAATCCAGGGGGTTTAATCAAGGTTTATAAAACGACCGTTCTCTCTCTGCTGTAGAGGACACCACTGTTCGACATCGGAGTGCAGGATGAGTAAGGTGAGAGACTTTAATGTGTTTGTTTACACTGGATTTGGCTGTTTTTCTTATTTTAAAAGCGATTAAAAAAAAGTTGTAAACTATTTTTGAAGTAAACCGATTTTTTTCTTAACTCTTCCGCTCTGATTGCAGGATGAGTAAGACGAGGGAGACTGTGTGTTTGTTTACATTGGATTTAGCTGTTTATCTCATTTAGAAAGCGATAAAAGAAGGTTTGCATTTATTTAGGCCTATCTTTGTAGCCTACCCTTTTGTTTTTTATAATGTTTAGCTCTGGGTGCAGGATGAGTAAGATGAGACTTGAGAGAGTCTTTTAACACATTGTATAACTCTGGATTCTGCTGTTTTTCTCATTTGAAAAGTGCAAAAAAAAAAAGTTTAAACAAGTTTTTTGAAGTTAGAAACCTATCTTTCTAAACTTAGTGCAGGATATACTCGGTATCGGTACCGACACTCAAGTTCAGAAATCGGTATCGGCAAGGAAAATAAAAGATCAGAACACCTCTGGTGTTTGTGGGGGGGACGGTACTGTCCACCCCCCCCCCCCCCCCGTTGTTTCCTCACGCCCCCCCCCCCCCTCCCCCCAGATCACGTTCTTCGAGGAGCCGAACTTCCAGGGGCGCTCCTATGAGTGCGAGGCGGACTGCGCGGACGTGCACCCCCACTTCAGCCGCTGCAGCTCTGTGCGGGTGGAGAGTGGCTGCTGGGTGCTGTACGAGAGGCCCAGCTACCAGGGCTACCAGTACGTGCTGACCCGCGGCGACTACCCCGACTACCAGCACTGGATGGGCTACAACGACACCGTGCGCTCCTGCAGGACCTTCTCCTATGTGAGTGTGGTGGGCGGAGGAGCGAGAGCCGGGGGGTGCGGGCTAGCAGCGAGCTAAAGGGGCTAACAGCCCTAACTGGGCTGATAGAGAGCTAACTGGGATAATGGTGAGCTAGCTGGGATGATGGAGAACTAACTGGGATGATAGAGAGCTAACTGGGCTAATGGTGAGCTAACTGGGCTGATAGAGAACTAACTGGGCTAATGGTGAGCTATCTGGGATGATAGAGAGCTAACTGGGCTAATGGTGAGCTAACTGGGCTGATAGAGAGCTAACTGAGCTAATAGTGAGCTAACTGGGATGATAGAGAGCTAACTGGGATGATAGAGAGCTAACTGGGATGATAGAGAGCTAACTGGGATGATAGAGAGCTAACTGGGCTGATAGAGAGCTAACTGGGATGATAGAGAGCTAACTGGGATGATAGAGAGCTAACTGGGATGATAGAGAGCTAACTGGGATGATAGAGAGCTAACTGGGCTGATAGAGAGCTAACTGGGCTGATAGAGAGCTAACTGGGCTAATGGTGAGCTAACTGGGCTAATAGAGAGCTAACTGGGCTAATAGAGAGCTAACTGGGCTAATGGTGAGCTAACTGGGCTGATAGAGAGCTAACTGGGATAATGGTGAGGTAACTGGGCTGATTGAGAGCTAACTGGGCTAATATAGATCTAACTGGGCTAATAGAGAGCTAACTGGGATGATAGAGAGCTAACTGGGCTGATAGAGTTGGGCTAATGGTGAGCTAACTGGGCTGATAGAGAGCTAACTGGGCTAATGGTGAGCTAACTAGGCTAATAGTGAGATAACTTGGTTAAAGCGAGCCTACTGGGTTAAAGTGAGCCAACTGGGCTAACAAAGAGCTAACTGGGCTAAAAGTGAGCTAACTGGGTTAAAGAGCTAACTCTGCTAATAGCGAGCTAACCTGGCTAATAGAGAGGTACCTGGCTAAAAGCGAGCTAACTGGGCTCATAGCCCCACCTTGGCTTCACTAAAGCCTCACTCATTTAGGTGGTGCTGTTTCATTTAGGTGGTGCTGTTTCATTTAGGTGGTGCTGTTAGGTGGTGCTGTTTCATTTAGGTGGTGCTGTTTCATTTAGGTGGTGCTGTTAGGTGGTGCTGTTAGGTGGTGCTGCTTCATTTGGGTGGTGCTGTTTCATTTGGGTGATGCTGTTAGGTGGTGCTGTTAGGTGGAGCTGTTAGGTGGAGCTGTTAGGTGGTGCTGTTAGGTGGAGCTGTTAGGTGGTGCTGTTAGGTGGAGCTGTTAGGTGGTGCTGTTAGGTGGTTCTGTTAGGTGGTGCTGTTAGGTGGTGCTGTTAGGTGGAGCTGTTAGGTGGTAACCCTCCCACACGCACCACAAACACTCCACCACCAGACAACGACACTCTGTGTGTGGGTCTGTGTGTGGGTCTGTGTGTGGGTCTCGAGGTGTGTTCCTCCGCCCCCTACGTCCGCTAACCCCTCCGCCCTCCACCCCGCCCGCAGACCAGCGGAGGGCCCTACCTGATGAAGATCTACGACCGGCCCGACTTCCAGGGCCAGGCCCATGAGCTCAGCGAGGACGTGGACTCGGTGCAGGAGCGGTTCCCGCGCCGCGACGTGGCGTCCTGCCGCGTGGTGGAGGGCTACTGGACGCTCTACGAGCACTCCAGCTACCGCGGCCGCCAGTACTTCCTGGGGCCGGGGGAGTACCGCAAAGCCAGCGACTGGGGTGCCGTCTGCAACACGGCCGGCTCCCTCCGCAGGGTCACCGACTTCTAAAGGGATTAGCGGAGTTAGCTCGCTTTTAGTGGAGTTAGCTTGTGACTTTAGCGGAGTTGGCTTGCTTTTAGGCCAAGTTAGTTCGATTTTAGCGGAGTTGGCTCGCTTTCAGGCAGAGCTGGCGTGCTGTTAGCACACTATTAGCTGAGTTAGCGCGCTATTAGAGGAGTTTGCTCGCTATTAGCTGAGTTAAGGCACTATTTTAACCAACTTAGCTTTTTATTATTTGAATAAGCTCGCTATTAGCCGAGTTAGCTAGCTATTGCCGGAGTTAGCTCGCTATTAGCCGAGTTAGCTAGCTATTAGCCGAGTTAGCTACCTATTGCCCGAGATAGCTCGCTATTAGCCGAGTTGGCTAGCTATTTCCGCTCTGGAGTTGAGCAGTGAATAAATCGCCTTGTCAAACACTCCTTGGTTCCTTGTTGACTCTTTTGTGTCCGTTGAGTCTTTCCAGTGTTTATTGATGGGATTGGGATCTTGGGATTCAGGATTCTGTTTTGAAAATATATTGTTGAATGGTCGTTATAATCATTTGCGTCATTCTAACCCTTGTCTAACCCTTGTATATATAATATACAATATATATATGTATATACAATGCAATACATATTAGTATAATAAACAGTCACTCCAAACAAGATCCTTGCATTTAAGTCTGCGACTAAGTATCTAGTACCACTTGCGAGGCAGGTTGCGGTCAGTACCCTGCCTCGCAAGTCTTTTTCGGGGGTAAAAACGCTAGTCATAGGTGACTCTGTTACACGTAAAGTTAGGCTACACTCGCCAGCGAAAGTTATCTGCCTACCTGGGGCCAGGGCTCCCGACATTGAAGCTAAACTTAGGGTGCTGACATGCAGTGGCGTTTTCTCCCGGAGGCCAAGGGAAGCCAGGCTTCCCTGTTTTTTTAGGCTGTAGTTGTCATCCAATAAAAACATTTATATTAACAGTTTCGTTAATTATTTTGTGCTGTGTTGCTGTCAATTCTTCCCCATTTTTCTCCTCATTGACAATTTCACAATGCGCGATACTGCGCCCCTGTTTTATACTGAAGACGCGGCGAAACACGACACTGCACACTGCGAGGAAGCCAGCCGAGCTGGCATCCCTTGGTGAAAAAAAAAGAAAGAATTGACCAATCAGGTGAGGTTACCGTCATGACACTGCCCTCCTCTGATTGGTCGGGAGGGTGTCAGGAGGGTGCCAAGGGAAGCCACTCGGCCCTTGGCTTCACACCAATCAAATCAAAGCATCATTATCAACGTCACCGAAAAATCAATAACAAAACAAATAGCGCGAAATTAGCATGTTTGAATTGTTCTCATTTTTGAGTAGCCTACCCTCACTTGGCTTCCTCAAAAAAAATCCCCACGCCACGCCACTGCTGACATGCGGTCAGACCTCATATGGAGTTAGATTAGATGCACCAAACACCGACACTAGTTTCGACAACATTGTAGTTCATGTCGGCACCAACGATGCTAGGACAAGACAAACTGAGGTCACAAAAAGCAACATAGCTAGGCTTTGTGACTTCGCCAGAAAGATGTGTCGGCATCGATTAATTCTCTCTGGCCCTCTACCCGATAAGGGTAATGATGAGCGTTATAGTAGATTATTGTCTCTAAATCGCTGGCTGGCCCTATATAGCTCAGAGCAGGGCTTTGGTTTCATAGATAACTGGCCCTCCCTGTGGGGTTGCCCTGGTGTGCTCATGAGAGACGGCCTACACCCTACTGGGTTAGGCGCCTCAATTATGTCAAAAAACATAGATAGATGTCTTAGTCAGGCGTGACTCATCCACTCACAGCACGCTGGGCTGCAGGAGTTTAGCAAACCTGCTAGCAACATGATAGTTTACGTTGCAGAGTCTAGAACAGCAGATGGGTTAGCTGAACCAGTATCGATTGCACCAATTGTTTCAGAGCTGAGTGTTAACTGGACTCCCTCTGAAACTAACGCTGTACCTATATGTACGGTGGTGCGGCCTCGCGCTGTCTCGAGGTGTAAAACCCGCAGGCGAGGGCCGCGACCAGTATGTCCAACTCCGGCGATCCCACTGATCGCCTCAGAGCTGAGTGTTAACCAGACTCCCTCTGAAAATAACGCTGTACCTATATGTATGGTGGTGCGGCCTCGCGCTGTCTCGAGGTGTAAAACCCGCAGACGAGGGCCGCAACCAGTATGTCGAAACCGCGGCATCCCCTTGACCGCTTCAGAGCTGAGTGTTAACCGGACTCCCTCTGAAAATAATAAAAAGGAAGCACTCAGAATAGGGTTCATGAACATAAGGTCGCTTTCATCGAAGGCGCTCTTGGTCCATGATCTAATTATTGATAAAAAGATCGACATACTGGGGCTTTGTGAAACCTGGTTAAAACCAGATGAGTTTCTCGCCCTAAACGAAGCTACTCCACCCCATTACGTTAGCACCCAAGTATCTAGAGAAGTTAAGAAAGGTGGTGGAGTAGCCCTGATATCTAATTCTAAGCTTAATTTAAAGCCAAAGAATAGGTATATTTTCAGATCCTTTGAGGTGCTAGCGCTCTGCACCTCAGCTCCCCGAGAAGCGAAACGAGTTCCAGACTCTTTTGTTTTAGCTGTAGTATACCGTCCCCCAGGACCGTATTCAGTTTTTGCTGATGAGTTTTCTGACTTTGCAGCTGATCTGGCTACATACTCAGACAATATTTTGCTTATTGGGGATTTCAACATTCACGTGAATAACCCGTCTGTCTGATGCCCTCACAAGGGCTTTTCTGTCCATTACAGATACGCTTGGCTTCAAACAGCTCGTCCAGCACCCAACCCACATCAGTGGAAACACGCTGGATCTCGTTCTGACCCGCGGTGTAGACATTTCACAGCTAGTGGTCTCTTCCTACACCTCAGCTTTATCAGACCACTTTTTGCTCACTTTCCAGGTGGTGGTATCCTGCCCCTGCGACGATCAGCAAGCTACTCTCAGCTGTCGCCGCATCACACCTGCAACCATTACAGCTATGGCAGATAAGTTATCTGGTTCACTTGCACCTCTCTGTAACTATAGTGGTTCTGTGGAGTGCCTTACTGATGACCTCAACATTGCCTTGTCTGTTGCCATTGATTCAGTTGCTCCGAACGTAACTAAAAAACGAACATTGAAAAAACCAGCCCCCTGGTTTAATGCAGAAACGCGTATTTTGAAGCGAAACTGCAGGATCCTTGAACACAAATGGCGCTCGACTAAACTTCTTTCATCTTGCATGGCATAACAGTCTGCTCACCTATAAGGGTGCGCTGACTATTGCCAGGAACTCCTACTTTTCTAGTATCATTAATTTGAATAGAAACAATCCTAAGTTCCTTTTTGACACGGTGAGGAGTCTCACTCAGAAACAGAATCAGACCGTAGGCTCCTCGATCGTGGCAGGTGAATTCATGGATTTCTTTGAGAATAAGATTCAATCAATTAGAGAGGAAATTGATGCTTGCCGTGCGGCTAATCCTACACATCCTGTGGGGCAGGATGGGGTTCTGCCAAGTAGGATGGTGAACTCTGACGCAACTCTTTTGGAGTTTAAGGCAATTTCTTTGGTGGAACTTGAAAGGGTGATAAAGGCCTCAAAGCCAACAACTTGTATGTTGGATCCTCTCCCTTCCAGGGTTCTTAAGGAACTTCTTCCAACGGTGGGGCCTGTAATCCTCTCGCTTATGAATCTTTCGTTTTTAACAGGAATTGTTCCCTCCAATTTCAAGGCTGCGGTGTTAAAACCGCTACTCAAAAAGCCTGGCCTAGATCCTGAATTAGTCAGGAACTATCAGCCTATATCGAATCTGCCCTTCCTGTCCAAGGTACAGGAAAGGATTGTAGCAAAGCAAATCGTTGATTATCTGATGAGGAATAATCTCTTCGAACCTTTCCAGTCGGGGTTCAGGAATTTCCACTCAACTGAAACTGCTATTACAAGAGTTGTAAATGACATCCTTTTAGCTTTGGATAAAAATACAAGCACAATGCTTGTGCTGTTGGATCTGAGCGCTGCGTTTGATACGATCGACCACAGCACTCTTCTTCACCGTCTTGAACACAATGTTGGTTTCGGGGGTACGGCTCTTGGTTGGCTTGAATCGTACCTCACAGATAGAACCCAATTTGTGCTTCATGAGGGTGCAGAATGAAAGCACTGTAAATTGCTCTTTGGCGTACCACAAGGGTCGGTTCTTGGTCCATTACTTTTTGCAATTTATATGCTTCCCCTGGGCGACGTTATCCGCAGCTTCGGAATTAGTTTCCATTGCTATGCGGATGACACCCAGCTCTACATTCCCGTAGATTCCGGGGACTCGGCCCAGATTCAAAGGGTTGAGTCCTGTCTGGCTGCTGTGAAGGGCTGGATGTCACAAAACTTCCTACAGCTTAATACTGGGAAGACAGAGCTGATGATTATCGGCTCGAAGCGGGACCGGGAAGAGTTTGAGGATGTCTCTCTGTGGTTGGATGGCTTCGCCATCCCACAGAGTGCATCCGTCAAAAATCTTGGTGTCTTGTTTGACCCTCAATTATGCTTTGACCAACATATAAGAAGTATAACTAGAATTGCCTTTTTCCATCTGAGAAACATTGCAAGAATCAGACCAATGTTATCTGCAGTGGATGCAGAGACACTGATTCATGCATTTGTTTCGTCAAGACTGGACTATTGCAATGCACTGTTCTCGGGATTACCAAACTCTACCACAAAAAGTCTACAGCTGGTACACAATGCGGCAGCTAGACTGCTGACCAGAACAAGAAAGTTTGATCATATTACACCTATTCTCGCCTCTCTACACTGGCTACCAATAACTTTCAGATCAGACTTTAAGGTGCTATTGCTAACCTATGAAGCCTTGCATGGATTATCTCCATCGTACCTGAAGGACCTGATCATTCCTTATAGTCCTTCTCGGTCCCTCCGGTCTTCGGGAGCCGGCCTTCTTTCACTGCCGAAGGTTAAAAAGAAATCGGCTGGACAGAGAGCGTTTGCCTATCGAGCCCCCTTCCTATGGAATAGGCTGCCATCAGCGATCAGGGAAGCTGACTCTGTGGAGCTATTCAAAGGAAAGCTCAAAACGCACCTCTACAATCTTGCATTTGGAGTGTGAAAACAACAGATGCGAAGTGAAGACTACTCTGTTTGCTTGTGCTTTTCTTATTACATTATACATTCCCATTATACATGTACTTTTCCGTTCTAATTCACTATTCTGTCTGTTCTAGCGTGTTGCGGGTACTGGACTGGATGCCTGGACTCTCCTCATGGATAACCGGCCAGAACCCCATCACCATTTTAATATGATGTGCATGTATTTACCTGTGTGTCAATTGTGGCACCCATTGCCAGTGGTGGACGAAGTAAACCAATTGTGTACTTGAGTAAAAGTACAGTTACAT
This sequence comes from Gadus macrocephalus, assembly GCF_031168955.1. Taxonomy (NCBI): domain Eukaryota; kingdom Metazoa; phylum Chordata; class Actinopteri; order Gadiformes; family Gadidae; genus Gadus; species Gadus macrocephalus. The sequence goes on from NC_082388.1 coordinate 2,174,324, forward strand.
TGCATTGAATATTACTCAAGTAAAAGTAAAAGTATTCACCTAATTTTTTTACTTGAGTAGAAGTACAAAAGTATCTGCCTTCAAAAATACTTATAAGTATTATTTTTTTTTTTTACTGTCACATCAAAACCCCTACTTGAACAGGTGAACAATGCTTTACATTTGCCTAATCAAACCCAAAATACTCAAAACTATATTATCTTTAAGTAAGACCAAGAATTCCTTGGTATTAGCGGCAGCCTCCATGTTAATGGAAGAGTTTACAGAAGAGGGTTTGCAAGTGGTCGACCTCGTTGAAAGCCTACTGCAGACAACCAGTACGGAAAATTCAAGAATAGAGGGCTACGTCACCGAAGTTGTACACACTTACTGCGATATAACGTTCAAATCGCATTTTAGGATGCAAAAGACAACAGTTGAAGTAAGGGTGTAGATAGGCTATATGAAACGTTTTATCTATTGCTTTCTGTGTAGGAAAGGAGTAAATGATTTCAATATAGTTTAGTTTAATGCCATGGCAACGAATGTCACGTAGCCGAAGAGAGCACCGCGATCCATCTCTGTTTGTGGAGAACTACCTCTTCAGACAGTTTGCCTATGTTCGTAAACATTTGCTTGCTTATGTTCGTTTAACGGAAAATGTTTAAAATCGTTCGCGAACGTTCGCCTATGTTTGCGATTCTGAACGCACCTCTGTTGTTAACTTCAGCAGATAATCGCGCGCTGGGCGCTGCCGCTGATTGGTTATAGTCGCGATACACTTTGACCTTTTGGTATTTTATTAAAAATAAAAAAGGAACGAGTAAGGAACGAGTGTTTCTGTAAATGTAAAGAAGTGAAAAGTAATAATTTTCGCTTTAAATGTAGTGAAGTAAAAGTATAAAGTCTTACCAAATAAATGTACTTGAGTAAAGTACAGATACATGGAAATGTTACTTAAGTACAGTAACGAATTACATGTACTTCGTTACTGTCCACCACTGCCCATTGCACTCCTTACCATCCCTGGATGAAGGGATCCCCTACACTGCGTTTCTTCTCAAGATTTCTTCCTTGCTGATTCAAGGGAGTTTTTTCTTGCCCGTGTGGGGGCATGGGTAAAGGGGGGTGTCACAAATATTTGGCCTGTTAAGCCCTTTGAGACTGTAATGGTGATTAAGGGCTATACAAATAAAATTGAATTGAATTGAATTGATGGCGGTCCTGTTTTTAAGGCCGTGTTAACCCTCTAAAGCAGGGGTCTCAAACTCAACCTACCTGGGGGCCGCTGGAGGTAGAGTCTGGGTCAGGATGGGCCGTATCAATTATTCAATAGAAAAAAGGAGCACAACTGACCCAATCTAAGTTAATGATCGGGCTATCATTAGATCACGTTGGCTATGGTATCGCCGATAACACGGGACATTTCATAGCGGTTGGTGGAAACCGGGACATTTTAGCGTCCTTTGGCTTTTGTCGGGACTCAGGACACGCAACTCAAAATTGGGACTGTCCCGGCAAAACCGGGAAATCTGGTCACCCTATCACAAGCGATAAAAAACCGTGGCAAGCCACTCCGCAAAAAGGTGCGTTTGACAACAACGCGCGGGCCGCATTAACACTAAACTTTGATGTCAAGTAGGGGGCCACAAAATGTCATCCCGCGGGCCTCAATTGGCCCCCGGGCCGCGAGTTTGAGACCCCTGCTCTAAACCAATGGTTCTCAAAGTGCGGCCCGCGGGCCATTGGCGGCCCGCAGAAACATTCCTGGTGGCCCGCAATGACATACAGATGCATGTAAAAAAAATTAAGTAAAAGAAAATGATTTCTTTTTTTTTTCTTTTTTTTTTAAATTATTATATCATTATTAATTTAAACAAAAATAAATAAATATAAAGAGACATTTCGAATCTCTAGCGTTCAATTAAATCCTGTTACATTTTTTTTGTTTTAATCCGACTACATTACTTTGAAAGGATGAACCTCAGTTTCGTTATTTAGACCTCACTTGACCTCACTCCCAGAGGTCCACGGTGCAATGTTTCTATTATAAATAAACGTATTTCTTTTTGTCAGTTCGTTTTTAGCAAAAGCTTTTAATGGTATTGACCAAACAGACTATGTTTGAAGTAGGGTCAATGCTTGTACATTTGTATCAGTGATAATAATAAATAGTTGTGATCCCTTGTCAAACATTGCATAGGTATCGATATCTCAGACAAAATAATCAGAGGAAGCGTGTGATTCAAGCCAATAGTTTTATTGTATCTAGCTAACAGCCGTACAGGCTAACAGGCTAGCAGGCTAACAGGAGTCGGTGATGCGCCTGAAGGAGTTGAAGCGAGTGGAGCCGCTCATGCCCATGTCCCTCATGTTGCGGTACTCTCCGGGCTTCATGTACATCATCCTGCCCCTGTAGTTAGGCTGCTCGTACATCAGCCAGTGGCCGTCCATCACGTTGCAGGACTGGCACTCGGACATGCGGTAGCGCTCCATCATGTTGTCACAGTCGTCCGTCATCTCGTGCATCTGCCCGCCGAAGTTCTCCTTCTCGTAGATCCTCATCCTGAACTGGCCCCTGTGCTGTTGGAGGGAGAAGGGGGGGGGGGGGTGGAGTCGTTTGGTTATCCCGCCAAAATAGGTTTAGCTTAGCATTCGGATTTAACATTTAGCAGTAAGAAGGAGAAACAATTGTTATCGGTGAGCATGAACTTCCTAGCTTGTGTATCACATAATGCAGCGTATTAAGCTATTAAAAGCTAATTTGTATTAATGATTTGGTTAACATGCCATCAGACACCAGCTAAAGGTATTAGCCTGTTAGCTCCGTGTCGCGTGCAGTCGGCGGTGGTTACCATGGGGATGTTGCGGCAGGACTTAATGCAGTCGCTCATGCCCATGCGCTGGTAGTCGGAGTACTCGCCCCTCTTGACGAAGTACTGGTTGCCCATGAAGTTGGAGCGGTCGTAGACCATGAAGAAGCCGCTCTCCACCCTGCAGGAGTGGCACCTGCTCAGGTAGGAGGTCATGTCGGGACAGTCGCTGCTGGTCTCGTACGACCGGCCCTGGAAGTTCCTGTCCTCGTAGAAGATGATCTGGAGGCGGGGGAAATGACCGATTATCATCAGTACAATGTCAGAACATCACAGCCTCATAGCCTCATTATTCTATCAGGCTATCAGGGTTATTATCAATCCTGCTATGAGGCTTAACGATAGTAAATGCTATGAGGCTAACGCCATCAATCATGCTATGAAGCTAACGCTATCAATTATGCTATGGGGCTAAAGATATAAATTACGCTATGAGGCTAACATCATCAATGATGGTATGAGGCTAACGATATCAGTTATGCAGTGAGGCTAACAATATCAATTATGCATTGAGGCTAACAATATCAATTATGCATTGAGGCTAACAATATCGATTATGCTATGAGGCTAAATGTATTAATAATCCCCCGTTAACGTTCAGACGTTGACGTGGGACATGGGTACACGAGATCTTCCGTATGACGCGGGTCCGGCGGGTTGCGATGGCAGGTAGCTTACCTTGCCCATGGTCATGTTTGCGTTGGTGTCCTCGGCTGGAGGGATGGATGGATGGATGAAGATATCGGGCGCTGTGTACAGTTCATCCCCGGCCCGGTCACTTTTATACCTGGGTCGCCGTCCCCGGACCACCTGGGTCGGCATTGTCTAAAAAGCCCTGACTGGCCAGTATCAAACAGGGCCTCTCGCATCCCCAGCGGCCATCGGGTAATCGACCATTGTGTACAGTGTGACGGCCCACCGGGTCCTTTGTGTGGTCTCAATGGCGGGAAGAGCAAGAAGGTTCTGTACAGTACGGCAGAGAGTCAGCGGCGCATGTTGACTTTTCATCATCAAAGTCTCTGTTCTGAACCCGCGGTAGTGGAACGAGAACCATGCCGACGTCAGGAACGCAGTGTCGCTCCCCGGCTCTGAACAAGAGACTCAAGACCCACCTGTTCTGAGTTCACATGGACTCTGCATGCCCCCCCCCCCCCCCTTACCCCCCCCACACCCCTCTTACGCACTTATTGAATGTAGTATGTCCTGGCACTTAATGTATGTCCTGGTATTTAATGTACACACTTATAGTGTGTTGTACGTCCTGTTACTTAATGTAATCTTTCTTTTTGCATACAGGGTATGGGTTACCCTAGCTGTTGTTAGTGCTTGGCACTTGTTTCTATCTATATTTCTAAGCATAACAATGCAAAGTGTGACAATGCATCGCAGAAGAGGCCCCCAGAGTTTGAAGCACACCAAGTCTCCTAAGGTCCTATCATGGTGTGCATCCACATGCTTGAGTGAGGCCCTTTAGTGAGGTCTGACGGATGAGTCATGGGGTTTGATGAAACAGGCGAGGCGTGACTCATTCCTTCCAGGTCTCTCGGAAGTCTCTTCAACAGATAAGATCGTGCAGGTAACTCTGCTGCAGGTCCCAGTGACTTTGCATTCGACGGTCCCCTCGTCAACATGAGGGACTTTACCTGCAGATTCAGATTCAGATTCAACTTTATTGTCATTGTGCTGAGTACAAGTACAGAGACAATAAAATGTGGTTGGAGATCTAAACAGTAGTGCAAAATAGAGGTTAAGGCGCAGTTAGAACATGATTGTCCTATAGTGCAATGTAAGTAAAGTATAGTTTAATTAATAGGGTGGGATGGTGCAGCAGTAGTGAATACAAAAAAAAGTAAAGGGAGGTGGTATGAGCAGCATAAGATTGATAGAACGGCTATAACAGGTAAGAGCAGAAGGAATTTGTGGAGGGTGTGGTAAATGATGTTCGTCTATGCTTCATGTAGACCACATGTTTAAAGCTAACATCAGGAGCTCATTGGACCAGGCATTTGTAGTGCTAACACCAGTCCTGAATAGCTTCTAGCGAGCATATTTATCATATAATGCAGCATATTAAGCTATTTCATACCAGTTTGGAGCAGCTTGTATTAACAAGTGTATTGATCAGAAAAGAAACTCACAAACAAATCTGCAGACGGAATGTATTTTTACATTTTTCTTTATTTCAATTTGTTCTTCATAATTATCGATTCATCTGCAAAGTCGAAACGCAGCAACTCTAAAAAGCACAATCTGTTCTGGTCCATATCAGAACTAAATGCACAAATTGCTTTTCATGTCGTACGACACCACTGTGATATCAGTATTCACCATTTCATAGAGCAACCCCAGACATGGAAAACCCTATTGTGCTTTCAGGAATAAATACTACTGTATATCTTACGTTCCACAAAGGTGTTTGATATAATTAGCAATCCAGGTGACCCTTATTCAACCAGGAGAACAGAGTCATAAGGAGTTGTGTTTCCCTTGAACCAAGTTGCACCCTTTACATAAGTCTACTTTCCCACCCACTATGATCATATTCTTAATTGATTTAAGTCATTTAATAAATAAATATATTTAATTAAAAAATATATTTAATAAAAGCATGTTTTCTCAATAAAAAAATTGTATTTCAATAATTTTATTTCATTTCAATTAGACATTTTTCTGCCTGATTCTATAGGGTTAAGGGTGATGACTTTTTAATTAGGGGGATGGAAGAATAGTACTCATGGGGATGGAAGAATATTCTAACAACCCTAACCCTATTGAAGGTTGTTTAGTTACTATAAAGCCTTTTGTCCAACCTAGCGATTGTAAGTGCTAGGCACGACAGCGGCAAATTGCTGTTTCTTTTTCTACTACCAAACGGTTATACTGTAAGTCGCTTTGGACAAAAGCTTCTGCTTAACATTAACATTAAACATTAAAAATAAATGTTTGCATCGACTTGCCTTTTCTAGTAGCTTTTGCTTTCTGAAAGTCGATTTATTTTAACGCACAGAATGCATACTACATACTATGCAACTTATTTTAAGTATAATAATTATCCAAATGTAGTTATAAGAAGACTTGGAATAATGGATGAAAAATGTCAGCAGCTTCCTTTGCAAAATTCTCACCAATCACTTGAATCTGAAGACAGAGACACTTCAAAATAGGTTTTATTTGAGTGTCAGTTAACACATGTCCATGATGCGCCTGAAGGAGTTGAAGCGAGTGGAGCCGCTCATGCCCATGTCCCTCATGCTGCGGTACTCTCCGGGCCTCATGTACATCATCCTGCCCCTGTAGTTAGGCTGCTCGTACATCAGCCAGTGGCCGTCCATCACGTTGCAGGACTGGCACTCGGACATGCGGTAGCGCTCCATCATGTTATCACAGTCGTCCATCATCTCGTGCATCTGCCCGCCGAAGTTCTCCTTCTCGTAGATCCTCATCCTGAACTGGCCCCTGTGCTGTTTGGGGGGGGGGTGTAGAGGTGACATCGCTTCAATATCCCGCCTAAAATAGCTTTAGCTTAGCATTGAATATTTAGCGAGTTTTGTTTTTTTATTTATTTTTATTATTTTTTTTATATTTAAGCTAAAGAAAAAATAAATAAATAATAATAATAATAATTTAAAAAATTTAAACTCAAGAGTGTTAAAGGCACCCAGTGCAACTTTATGTAAACATTCAATGAAAAATAAACATTCAATTTCTAGTCTTTTTTACACGTAGTAAGTTTCAATAACTCCATACCATTACATATCGACATTCAAGGAGCAAAGATGAGACGTCGTTGTGTGGTGAGAACTGATAGAAAATCGTAAACAACAACAATCGCCGGTGGGGAGAAGCCATTTTTCCATTGACTGGAAGCCTGCTTTATTTATTGTAGGTTACAAAAAATAAAGAAAATGGCGGCATTGTTGTTGTTATCGATTTTGTATCAGTTCTCACCACACAACGACGTCTCATCTTTGCTGCTTAAATGTCGGTATGTAATGGTATGGAGTTATTGAAACTTACTACGTGTAAAAAAGACTAGAAATTGGATGTTTATTTTTAAGCCTTGAAAGTTGCACTGGGTGCCTTTAATACAACAGTTATTAGCCGTGTAACCGGTCTCGTTACCATGGGGATGAAGCGACAGGAGCGCACGTTGTCCATGTTGGTCATGCCCATCATGCCGCTCATGCTACTCATGCGCTGGAAGTCAGGGTACTCGCCGCGGCGCAGGAACACCTGGGAGCCGGCGTAGGCCGGGCGCTCGTACGCCATGAAGCAGCCGCTCTCCACACGGCAGGAGCCGCTGCGGCTCAGGTGGCCGGAGAAGTCGGAGCAGTCGGAGCTGCAGTCGTAGCTGCGGCCCTGGAAGTTCTTGTCCTCGTAGAAGGTGATCTAGGAGGGGGGGGAGAGGGAGGAAGGTTAATGCTAATGCTTGGCTTAGCTGAGTTAGCTTAATTTAGCTAATTTTAAGCTAAGATAAGCTACGTTTTACCAAGGTAAAAGTGCCACAATGCTAATTGTTCCAATGCTAGGTGTTCCAATGGTAAGTGTAACGATGCTACAATGCTCAATGTTTCAATGCTAAGTGTTACGATGCCAAGTATTACAATGCTAAGTACAACAATACTAAGTATTGCTACAGGCCACACACCGTGACGTCTGCAGGCCCGAAGGCCTTACCCAGCCCATGGCGACCTTTACATTAGACTCCTGTGAGCCTGTGTCCGACCCTGGTGGACAGCCAGGAGGCTGGTGTCTGAAGGCCTTACCCTGCCCATGGTGACGCTGGAGGTGGCTGCAGACGCAGATGATGATGTTCCACGGTCGCACATGCCGCCTATTTATACCGACCACCCCCCTCTGAGAACGTTCCCCAGCATTGTGCCTTGAAACCCCTGACTCATCACCCAACCCCACCCCCACCCCTCACCTGCCCCCCTTTCGCTCAAACAGCAGAGCTCAATAGCTATTGTACATTGTGTAGTATGTTGTGAAGCATGTTGTGTATTTCAGGACAACTGACCCCATGCAGTGTGCAACCCCCCCCCCCCCCCCCCCCGGATCCGGCAGGCGACATCCAGAAATGTCACGTCCGCCGCGCGTCCTGTTCAGGCGTCTTTGCGTGTTTGCTTTGAGTCATTCCTCTGTGGTTGGTGTGACCTCTGGGTGCCCTCAGCACCATCCTCAAGGAGTCGGCCGAGTATCACCTGTTCAGAGGTCACCTGGACTCTGCATAGCCTCCCCCTTACCCCCCCCCCCCTCCACACACCCCCTCCACACCCCTCTTAATTGTTACTTATTGTTCGTCCTAGCACTTAATGTACTAACTTATTGTATGTTGTACGTCCTAGCACTTAATGTACACACTTATTGTATGTTGTACGTCCTGGCACTTTAAAACAGTCCTTAGCATGGTGTCGTACCTTACCCTAGCTATCCGTGTTGTCTATAGGGAATGGGTTGACCTAGTGATGGTTAGTGCTCGGCACTTGGTTCTATGAACATCCTCACTGTACCCACAGAGATATATTGTTGTTTCTCTTTCTAAAGACTAATGGACTTATTGTAAGTCGCTTTGGGTAAAAGCGTCGGCTGAACGCCCTGAATGAAAATGTAAAATAACTAATTCTGTCCTTAGGGAGCGGAGTCGAAAACGACTCTCAAATCTCATGATCATAGCAACGGGAATAATAACCGCCCATATTGACCGGTACAGCGGGGCATCCCCATAGTGCTGCCCTGAAAAGAGTGATGACTCAAAGGTTTCCTGGACACAATGCGCATGGCAACGGCCCCTGCGTGGGCACCGGGTATAAATAGGCCGAAGTGGCCATCAGGCAGGCATCACATCTGGATCAACAAGTCGCCATCATGACCATGGGCAAGGTGGGTGGAGCTCACTCCTGCACGACGTAACGCGAGACGATGAGAAATAGAATACAACGTGGGATATCATGGCGTTGGCCTCGTAGCATGATCAATAACGTTAGCCTTGTAGCATAATCTATATCGTTAGCCTCATAGCATGATTGAAAATGCTAGCCTCGCTGAATAATTTATATTGTTAACCTCAGAGCATGATTGATATCGTTGGCTTCATAGCGTAATTGATATCGATACCTTTAGCCTTGTAGAATAATCAATATAGTTAGCCTCATAGCATAATTTATATCATTAGCCTCGCAGCATAATTGACATTGTTAGCCTCATAGCGCAATTGATATTGTTAGGCTCGTAGTGTAATCGATACCGTTAGCCTTGTAGCATAGTCTCTATAGTTAGCCTCATAGCATAATTGATATATCTAGCCTCGTAGCATGATTAATAATGCTAGCCTCGCAGCATAATTTATATCGTTAGCCTCATAGCATAATTGATATATTTAGCCTCGTAGCATCATTCATATCGTTAGCCTCATAGTATAATTTATATCGTTAGCCTCATAGCGATGGGCGCTTACCCTGATGACCCATATCGGTCATTTCCCCCGCCTCCAGATCATCTTCTACGAGGACAGGAACTTCCAGGGCCGGTCGTACGAGACCAGCGGCGACTGCCCCGACATGACCTCCTACCTGAGCAGGTGCCACTCCTGCAGGGTGGAGAGCGGCTTCTTCATGGTCTACGACCGCTCCGACTTCATGGGCAACCAGTACTTTGTCAAGAGGGGCGAGTACTCCGACTACCAGCGCATGGGCATGAGCGACTGCATTAAGTCCTGCCGCAACATCCCCATGGTAACCGCCGCCGACGGCACGCGACACGGAGCTAACAGGCTAATACCTTTAGCTGGCGTCTGATAGCATGTTAACCAAATCATTTACACAAATGAGCTTAATACGCTGCAGCTTATGTGATACACAAGCTAGGAAGTTCATGCTCACCGATAACAATTGTTTCTCCTTCTTACTGCTAAATGTTAAATCCGAATGCTAAGCTAAACCTATTTTGGCGGGATAACCAAACGACTCCATCCCCCCCCCCCCCTTCTTCCCCCAACAGCACAGGGGCCAGTTCAGGATGAGGATCTACGAGAAGGAGAACTTCGGTGGGCAGATGCACGAGATGATGGACGACTGTGACAACATGATGGAGCGCTACCGCATGTCCGAGTGCCAGTCCTGCAACGTGATGGACGGCCACTGGCTGATGTACGAGCAGCCTAACTACAGGGGCAAGATGATGTACATGAGGCCCGGCGAGTACCGCAGCATGAGGGACATGGGCATGAGCGGCTCCACTCGCTTCAACTCCTTCAGGCGCATCACCGACTCCTGTTAGCCTGTTAGCCTGTACGGCCGTTAGCTAGATACAATAAAACGATTGGCTTGAATCACACGCTTCCTCTGATTATTTTGTCCGAAGTATCAATATTAATGCACTGTTTGACATGCAGCCATAACTTCAGGGAAGTTGTGGTTGCAGATGTGGACCATTGATGCTTATCTTCATGCAGGCTGTCAGACTGTAAGCCTGCAGTCTGATCTATCCACAGAGAGAGTGTATGAATTTTTGATTATTTTATTATTATTTAGATTATTGGTATTTCCTTTCCCTTTTCCTCATTCCACCTCTGACCTTTAGTTATTTCTCTCGGTTCACCCGCAACCTTTCATTCCTCCTCCGTATCCAACTCTTACCTCCTTTCTGATACTACTCTCTCTCCCCCTCTCCTTCTTAGTCCTAGTTACAGATGCATTGACTCAAATTCTGGATGTTAACTAGCATTTATTCTAGACAGTGGTGTCGATATCCAATGGCAAGAGGTTACATACATAGAGATATGAATAACAGAATGTGAATCAGAAAGTTAATGTAATATAGTTCAGAACACTATGTACAAGAGGATATGTAAAGTATAAACAGGGGTATACATATGAATACACTATAGTCAAGGTATGTGCAGAATGGACACTGCTATTAGGGAGACTCCAGGTGCAGGGCTCCATCAACAGTTGACATTGAGCTGCAACATACATTATTCACTGTCAACAGAAACTCTTAAAGAATCTTGAGATGCAGAGGTCATGATCAGCTGACAATATTGATTTGGCTACATTGAAAGAGCTGTCATGTGTTGCTGCTAACGTAAGTACTTTTACTTATTAAGGTTGAGTCTGTAAATCATTTAGCAATATATTTGTTAGTTTAAAAGTCTTCATTCTGCAAAAAATCAGTGCTGCATTCTTTGTGTGCATCACTAAACATTACATACTACAGACGTTTATAACAATGCTTTTGTGCTTACGCACAAACAGAGCATGCGTAGGTACGCGTACCACAGTTTGAGGAACAATGTACACATCATTAGCAGGTCAGCACCAGCCTGTGCGTCATTTCAGGCAGAGCTTTCCAACAACAGTGATCTGAACTATTGTAGAAGGCTGCATTTGTAGTCGTTTGTTGACATTTTAAAGGTCCCGTGGCATGCTACTATATGGATGCTTTAATATAGATATCAGTGGGCCCCAAAAACAGCATTGGAAGACGTTCCCAAAATTCAGCCGTGGTGCAGAGTTACAGCCACAATGAGCCAGTCGCACATTGAGCTGTGTCAGTAGCTTTGATGCAAATGAGGAGGAGAGAGGCGGGTCAAGGAGGAGGGTGGGGGTGTGGCCCTGAGCAGCTTGCGGCCACGGTACCATGCGCTCTGCTTACAGTGGATGTATCGCAATGGCGAGGCGCACACAGCCTTTGGCCGTGTTCTGTAAATATTCTAGAACACTCCGGGTGCTCAGGCGGGAGTCCTGGCGCTCTATATCTCAATAATATCATATTATGCATAGAAATCTATGTCAAATAACATATATTATTACGGCCAAAAGCTGTGTGAGCCACCAGAAGATATTATGAATCTCAAACGACTGCGTCGGGTTCCCCGATGTCTCGGGTTCACCGACGTCTCTGGTTCTTCCACGTCCTCATCAATCTGAAGTGGACTGACCCACGACATGGAGGAGAAAGGTATTGATGACCGCGCTTTTCTCCCGCCGGAGCCTCGCTGCCGAGGGACCACCGCCTCGGCAGCGGTCAGCACTGAGGCACCTCCGCCTCCTGCAGCGCCGAGACGGTGGTCCCTCGGCAGCGGGACTCCGGCGGGAGACAACCGCGGTCATCAATCCCTTTTTCCTCCATATCATGGTTCATGTACTTCAGGGAGTCAAAGCCAAAGTTCCTTTCCCCCAATTCCTTCCCAACCATGGCTGAGATAACCCCCACTACGAGTCTCGTTGTGGAAACACCAGAGACGAGAGTCCGACGTGTTATGCGCCATAACACCAAAAGCAGAACGGTTATCCAAATAACAAGGAAGTGTACAACACTTGCGTTACAGTGTGTGTAATCACACACACACACACACACACACACACACACACACACACACACACACACACACACACACACACACACACACACACACACACACACACACACACACACACACACACACACACACACACACACACACACTCGTGGCGCTCGTACGGTCGTATCTCATTGGCGGGCCAAATTCTCTGGGCTGGCAAGGCAGAGAAAGGGGAGGTGGCATCTCCCCTTATGACGACATACAGGGAAGATTCCAAAACGGCGCGTCTGAACTGCGTTTTTTCAAAGGCGGACCAGCATAGGTAGGCTAGGGGAACACATGTTGATGTTAGAAAACCTCAGAAAGTTGGCATCTTTAAGCAGAAACTATGCCTTCCCCCTGTTCAGTCCAAGGATGTACGGAAAGAAAAACTCTTCTTCACTGCTTGCCAGTGAAGAGCATCGAGAGGGGAAAAACGTGGTTGGTTGCGATGAAAGACCCAAACTATGACGAGATAGTCGTCATAGTTAGATAGCCCCCTCTATCTCCCATACCTCCCCTCTCTCTCTCATACCTCCCCTCTCTCTCCCATACCTCCCCTCTCTCTCCCATACCTCCCCTCTCTCTCCCATACCTCCTCTCTATCTCCCATACCTCCCCTCTCTCTCCCATACCTCCCCTCTCTCTCTCATACCTCCCCTCTATATCCCATGCCTCCCCTCTCTCTCCCATACCTCCCCTCTCTCTCCCATATCTTCCTCTCTATCTCACTCTATAATTAAGCGTTAAAATGCAAAAATAAATCTTTAAAAAAAAACTTTAGGTCTGAAGACTTAAAAAAGCACAAAAAGCACAAAAAGCACAATAAAATGATGTCCGCCAAATCCAAAACCATACTCAAAGAAGACGCGATCCCGTCAATCTTTCCATGGACTTTTAACACTCCGAGGGAAACATCACCGCCCCAGAGCAACAGCCCAGTGCAGGTAAACTAGCCGAGCTAACTAAAGTCCAAATCAAACACGTTATCAAGGACAATCCTGCTGGTTCGAAAACTGGATACTTTATTACTGGGCACTGTAAGGGTACTACAAAAGGGTAAATACTATATGTTCTATAAAGAGCTAACAGCCGTCTAGCCGTCTAGCCGTCTGGAGGAGCAACCCGGTCTCACGAAAAGACGTGACACTGTCACGTTATTTAATCTATTGAAACGTGATCAGGAACACGTATTTTCTAAATGTTCGTGTTAAAAAGCACAATTTTCAAACTCAGGCCCGCACCCGGCCCAGGCCGTGGTGCAAACAATATTATTCAAGAGTTATAATCAAGCCCAACACATCAATATTAGTGACAACCCATTAAATACGATATGATTTCTAGATGTCATGGCAACGTCCGCTCGCGACACTGGACTTGCGAGGCATCGACGCGGACTTTCATTCACATAGCCAAAAACAAGACAATAGATGGCTAGATAAAATAAACATCAAGACATACAGCGCACCTGCATTTAATATATCCGTGAATTGTCACAATTTCTCAGAATCAAAGGTGAAAGTAGAAACGGGTGGCCGAAAGACGTCATATTGTTAGTTATCACAGACAATTTTTAACAATAAATGTTCTGTACGGAGGCTGTACAAAAATGTTCTGTACAAACATGAGTTTGAAAATTGTGCTTTTTAACACAACATTTTTGAAAATACGTGTTCCTGATCACGTTTCAATAGATTAAATAACGTGACAGTGTCACGTCTTTTCGTGAGACCGGGTTGGGAGGAGGGTGGCTCTTCTAAACATGTGTGACTGCCACCAGGGGCGTTGCTACACATAAAGCTCTACAGGGGCACGGGCCCCCCTATATTGACTCTCCTTGATTAGCCAACTATTACAGCCACCGCTTGTGATACTTTTATTTAGAACATAGTTATTGTCTAGCTATCTTTTTAACTATATTTGTAATGTGTCTTTCAAAAATGTAATTCCATATACCACCTGGAGTACCCTAGTTTACCACCATTGGTATACTTGGCACAAGTTGAAAAACCCTCTGGTCTAAAGCCTGTTTAGGCTCACTAGTGCTTACACATTGAGAGCATCCGTTCTGTAGAAGTGTTCTATAATTTTGTTACTCTTTTTATGTCATTCATTTAAGTGAATGCTTGGTATTGATCAATCACTACCACCTCTATTCCCGACTGGTCCATGGGGGGAGTGCTACCCCGGGATAACATTTGATGTACCAGAGTTTACCTTTGATGAGGAAAACAATTGTTCAAATGAAGCAAGGGCAGAAGTAGAGAACATCTCTCCAAGTGAAGAAGGGGAAGCAGAAGAAGATGAAGAGGAGATGGACGACGGTGATTCAGACAGGGAAAACCAAGATTCAGACCAATTGGAGAGTGACTACTCGGGTGAAAGCGGCTTGAATGTGGATTCTGAATTGCCTGAAAAGGTCTGTCAACTTTGTGCGGAATGCGGTGCCTTTTTCTTGACCTGCAAGGCTCATACATGCAAGCATAAAATCAAGCCGTTTTCCTGCAATGATCGTGGCAAGAGATTTGTGGACGCAAACTCCCTCAAACTTCTTAGCGTGATCGACAAGGAAAGCTATGAGCACCTCTGCAAGTTCTGTTGGGCCCCCTTTAAAACAAAACTTGACAAACTGGCCCATGAGGGAGCCCACAACCCCAGTTCAAAACCATACACATGCCCCGAATGTTCCGACAGTCGGGGCATGCGACATTTGCCAAAATCCATGCATGTAATAGACCCTTGAAAGGACACCGGGCCCACAAAGATATTCCTGCCCCCATTGTGCTTTGGAATTTCGGAGTGCAAACCACATGGAAAGACACACACTGGCATGAAGAAGTATGTGTGTGTGAGTTCTGCAGTCGCTCCTTCAACCAGCCGGGCCACCTTAAATCCCACCTGTGTGCACACCGAGGAGAGGCCCTTCCATTGCCAGCACTGTGACAAGAGCTTCAATCACAATGTGAGCCTGAAGAGTCATGTTATGAGGTACCACAAAGAGGTGGTCCTATTGGACCCGTGAATGGACCCAAAGGAGGATACGGGAATCCATGGGTAGACCCAGAGGAAGACCTAAAAGAAACACTGCAACATACCATGGTTCTTGCACCATTTTTTCAAATTGAAGACTTTTTAAGACCAGCACATACATTAATTAAGACCCAAAAAATATCTGAAAAATTATTTGATAGAAAAGGGAATTTATTGAGTCACTTATACAAATCCGCCGTAGCCGCAGTACTACAAATTATGGCCTTAATTTCACACAAAAAAAAAGTAAGACTTTTTAAGACTTTTTAAGGACCCGCGGTAACCATGCATACTCTATTCCTGCTGTACAAGGGAAGGCCCCAGACACAACCAGAGCAGCTGAG
This sequence comes from Gadus macrocephalus, assembly GCF_031168955.1. Taxonomy (NCBI): domain Eukaryota; kingdom Metazoa; phylum Chordata; class Actinopteri; order Gadiformes; family Gadidae; genus Gadus; species Gadus macrocephalus. The sequence goes on from NC_082388.1 coordinate 2,189,893, forward strand.
AAGTCAGGGAAGGGCCGTTTGAGGAGGGACTCTTCCGATGACATGGACACTGATAGTGATCCGAGTGACAGGGACCCATCCTCTGAACTGACCAAAGAGGACAAGACGGAGGAGAGCAAGGGTGTGAGGAAGATCAAACGGAAAGCCGACCAGAGAGCGATGATTGATTATTTTGCAGGAAGGATTCTGAGAATGACTCTGACAGTAACCTGAGGAGGAGGATAGGAAGAGACACGTTTAAAAGAGTCAAGAAACGCAGGAGGATGGAGAGGAAGGCAGAGGAATAATCCACTGAAGATCAACATTAGGATCCATTTAATTGTTTAAATGTGACATATCTCACATCCAAACAGAAGTTACCGGAGCTGAATGGGTATAACGAAGTAGGTACATTTTGAAAGTGGTGTATAAATATTTTTCTAATTATGTTGAATAACTTGCCCCTTCATGTGAAATGTTCAAACAGTTTTATCCTACAAGTTGCCATTAATATGTTTTAGTTAGTTGTAATGGATACCATCCTGATATGTTTTACCATTTCAGTAACCAGACACGCAAGACAATAAAATCCATCCTATATAAAGAACCGTATCACATATATAATATAATACATAAAATGGCTCTAAACTAACTGAGATTCTGCCACCATAGTCAAAGTCAAAGATCTAACCGTGGACGATGGCTGACTAGTCCTTGTGGGCGTTTTTGTTGGTTCAATCCGTCAACAGTACATGAGAAATTATGTTGTTACTTTTACTTCATCGTTTCATCATTGGTATTTGCAATGAATTGTGTTCAGAATTTTGATACTTGCTATGCAAATATCAAGAGCTCTTCAATAGATTGTTGATGAAGCTGGCCAGACTTTAGTTTTTTCTTGACCTCTTGAAACGGTACAGGTTGACATTTAATAACTATACGCAAAACATACATTTATGCTTATTGTCATGCAGGCTGTTGCCCTGCAGCCTGATCTTTACACAGAGTGTGAGTGAATGAAGTTTAGATACATTTATACCATTGTATAATATTTACAATAAAAAAACGGTGTGTTTTGTGTTTTACAGCTTAGGCAGCCACCCAAGCTGTAAAGTGCTATGGGAAACCTGTGTGTGTGTGTGTGTGTGTGTGTGTGTTTGTGTGTGTAGTTGAAACAGGGGCCGTGGAGACAATAGTCTGGTCCACACACACGTAACACTAGCGCCTGCTACCGTGTGTACGTCCACCAGGGGGCGGTATTGTGACACACACACACACACACACACACACACACACACACACACACACACACACACACACACACACACACACACACACACACACACACACACACACACACACACACACACACACCGAGCCAAGGACAGTGTTAAAGTGCTTCGACCGGAGATCACATCAGGTCAATCCCCGGTAAACGAGGGCCCTTGGACGTTAACATTTATGACCCGACCGTTCATTCGTTCTTTCAATCGTGTCCGAGTTTTGATTTAGTGCGCCTAATTACGTCGGTGATTATTAGGCAGTAACGTCGGTGCCAAACACGTGAACTCATTGCACTTGGGAATGCAGTTGCTCAATTAAATAAGTAATAAGATAATAAGATAAGATATAACTTTATCAATCCCCCTTAGGAGAAATTTGTTTGTTGCAGCAGCAGTGGAAGGACACAGGACAAAAAAACAATGTAATAAATACAATAAATAAATACAAAGTGCTAATGCATAAATAGACGCTTATTTAATAGGGACAAAAACAAGACAAACAGAACCAACATCAAGATGGGTGATGCATATACACATATATACGCAGTGCCGCTGCTAGCTATTTTGGGGCCCTAAGCATAACTCCTTTATGGGCCCCCCCCCCCCCCCCCGAATTCCCCCTACCAGCCCCCTGCGCTGAATTGTTGACCGGGGGGGGGGGGGGGTGGTAGCAAACAACTTATTGCCATGGGCCCCCCCTCTGCCTTGGGCCCCCCCACAACTGTCTCACTTTCCCCCGCAGTCCGTCGGCCCTACACACAAGTATTGGAATGTCCAAAAACTTTTAAATTAAATGGTTATCCGTAAATACAAACTTAAAACCAGAAGTATACAAGTAAGAATTATTATTATTATTTTATTTTTTTGGGGGCCCCCTCAGGACTTGAGGCCCTACGCGCAGCGCATAGTGCGCGTTATGGGAGCGGCGGCACTGTATATACGCATACCTAAACACACACACATGCATATGCAAACACGTAGACATACACAAACACAATCATCATCAGGCACTGTTGAACAGCCTAATGGCTGCCGGCACAAAGGAGCACCTGAAGCGCTCCGTCTTGCACCCTAATGCAGGTTATTTAAAAAATGAAGAACGTTTAAAGAAGACGAATCAGAATCCGAGTTTTATTTTAACTCATCTTATTGTACAAATACACAAGAGTAAAATTCCAAGGCGTGGTCCCTCAACAGCCACATAGCAATAACAATACAAGATAAAGCAAAGATAAGTAAAAAATGACTGACTTGAATGATACTGTTATTTCTGTCATGTGAAGTGTAACTTCAAGAATGTTCTATTCACTGTCCTGGTGGTTCAGTGGTGGGAGAGTTGGTTGACTCTCTGTCGGCCAGCTTTCCGAGCCAAACTGACATGAGGAGTCGATGGATTGTGAACATACGCCGGGATGCATATGTCATCACCACTCACTCCAAGGTCTGTAGCAGACACTTTAGTCCCGACAAGTTGATTGAGCCAACTACTCCTCAGGGTCGAAGGAGACTTGCAAAAGGTGCCGTAGCGACCCTTTTTGAGTGGAACCAGTATACAGTCGAAACCCCAAGGCGCGGCGTGTGGGAGAGAGTTGATCGGTTCGTCGAAACTGCCCCTCCGGAAGATGAAGTTGATCTCCTATTCAACGATCAAGACTACCGCTCTCTCTGAACCGACTGCCATGGATATGTCCGCATCCGCTGCTGAAAGCGTCTCAAATGAAGTACAGGCAGGGCCGTTGCACCAAGTCCTGGGCCCCTACACAAAAGGTACTGATGGGCCCCCCTGCGCTGAATTGTTGACGGGGGGGGGGGGGGGGGGTGGAAGGAGCAATTGTTGACGACGACGACGGGGGGGGGCGCTAGTACTATGGGCTGGTAGTTAATTTTTATTTTTTTTATTTTTTTGTGGGCCCCCCCTGGGCTGTGGGCCCCTAGAATCGTCATCACCTTTCACCCCTTTACGACGGCCCTGAGTACAGGAGCTGAGAAAGGAGCTACAGGAGTTACGTCTCCAGCGAGAGTTTGGACTGCAGCGGTTTGCTGGCTCCGACGCAGACATCCGAATTTACACAAGGGAAGTCACTTTTTCACGGTCACATTTTTTGTATTAGTCTGTTATTAGCCTAGTCCCTACGTGACGGGGATATGTGTCAGTCAGGGACATTGTTGGTTAGAAAATAGCTTTACGTTACAGATTAATTTATAGTACTGTACCAAATTATTTCTTAATAGGTCTGTGAATGATTAATAGGACACAAGTAGTGGCATGTTGAGAGATGGTGTAATTGGAGTTTGGAGTTGGAGTTTATATATATGAATGTGACCACACCAATAGTACAAAAACAAACAACATTTATGATACAGATTTGTGTAAAGACTTACAGAGACATGTTTCCAGTTCAAGTCTACAAAAGTTTATTTTTAAATGGTTGAAAAAAGTCATGTTATTATTCTATGAGATGAAAATAGGAGCACTGAAGCGCCAGCGCCAGAATGTGACCGTCTCCAACTCCACCAATGCTGGTCCTAGAACAAAATACTATTAATAAACAATTGTAAAAATGTATGAATTGAGCAGGTAACACCCTACTTATCTACATGCAAGTACACGGCAAACCACCAAACCGCGCCTCCCAAAGATACGGCCCGGACAAGAACACTACTCTAAAAAGAGAGCACAGAGAACACATTAGGGCATTGGATATCCACACAGATCAGGTTGTCTTACAGGAAGTTGGTGCAGTTATTGAACTGCACCCAAAGAGGAAACTAAACAAACCTGTCAGCTGAGTGCCAGGGATTAGTTACGACGCCATCCGGTAGAGCAACCGTTGCATAGTGGCACAAGTCACAATACAGGTAAAAGGGAGGTGACTGAGGCTGAAACAGATATATGGGAGAAATACAGGTCACCCTGCTACATAATATATATATATATATTATATATACGATAAAATCTTAATCTTAGTAGTTACTGTTGACATTATTTTGGTAACAATGTATACTTTTGATGTACACTTCTAATTGAAAAATTTTATGCGATGTCTTTTGTGAATAGATTTGCCAGCTACAACCATCTGATAGCTTTTTGGTCTTTGATTGAGCCTTCTCTACAAGATGGTCCGTGTTTCCAGAGCCAAATCAGCTGCCCAGAAAAAAGAAGTGGTCGCACCTGCACGTGCATCAACAGTACTTTATAAGTAGTTACAGATGTAATTATACGTGATGCCATTGCATTTGTATTTGTTGTTTTTGAGCTATACTTTTTTTCTTTTCCTCTCAGAGAGAGCTGCTCCAGCCCATAGATTAACTCTTTCTTTTTTCATCACTGGGGTGATGAATCACAAAGCTTGATCTAAGAGAAAAAGGTAAATCATTAGAAATATAACCTCAGCATCATGGGTGTAAAAAACAACTTGTTTCTTATGAAGGTAAGTACTTCAACTGTGCTAGAAAAAGCCTACCACCCGGAATGCTTACTGTTATATTCTCTCCCTCTTAAAATAAAGATGTGTTTTATTTTTAAAGCGGACTCCAAGAATCACAATTATTCCAATGTACCTGTACTTCTGCTGTGCAAACGACAATAAATATCTTGTTTATTGAAAAGTTGTAGCCTTGTACTCATTACCTTGACCAGATTGAATTGTGTGTGAAAAACAGGGAGACATGAAAAACATTCAAGTTGTTGGCCCTTGAGGACTACACTTACTGTCCGTCCACACCAGAAGCGAATTGAGCGACCAAATCGCCGGAAGTCATTCACTTTCTATGGGCAAGAGCGACCAGAGCGACCAAAGCGACCAACGCTACCAGCGGCCAAAGTTGAGCGACCAGAGCGTCAAAAAGAAGTTGACAACTTTTTAACTTTATGCAAATGACTATTATTCGCTTCAGCGACCAAACACTGACAGCCAATCGGAATGTAGACGCTCTTCGCTTGCGTGGATCCCAGGGAACATCGGCAGGCACTTTGGTTCCTACCTACCTTTATTCACTCACTGAACAAAATGTCGGCTGAAGTATAATCGCGGCTGTAACTGGGCACCCGGTGTTGTACGAACCCACCCTTTTTCAGTTCAGAGATCGAAACGCCATAGTGGTTTGGATATCAAGTGATGATAAGCGGGAGTATTTATAGGCTACATCTAGAACGTTCGTATTTAAGCGGGAATCATTATAATTTGCTCTGCATGCCACCAATCTAACCAACCAATCGCGTGTAGCATGCTTTAAACAAAACCAAAATAGTAGGCCTATTTGAAATCGTCACATAAACAAACTAATCGACAAGACGAGGGATAAATGACAAGGGATATATCTCTTGTCTTTTATCCCTCTATTCCCCACTATTCACGGAGCCTGAGGTGAATAATTTTTAATTAAATAGTCTAGATAGATAGATAGTCAAGTCTTTATTAATACCAAACGACACAAATCGTCGGGAATCCATTTAGGTGGTTCGTCCCACACAGGACAGTAGCCTACAATACCACACAGAACAAGTCTGACTGGATAATACACACAATACATCACATTAAAACTAGACACGCGTTGATAGATAGATAGACAGAAAGGCCTAGATAGATAGATAGATATGTTCCATTATTTGCCTTGCGGAGCCAACCAGTCCTGTGCACGTATGCAAATTAGCCATGTGTCCCAACGTCTATTTGTTTTGAATGCGACGAATGAGTGCAGATCATGATTTGCAGATCCAGATCAGTGAAACATATTTTAACTACTACAGCACGCAGGGTTTTTTGTTCTCGGTTGTAATTAGCCTACATTTTAAGATTTTTTTTATATTGGGGGGAATCACTGTCCTACTTGTTGTCGAAGCACTTTATCGAACAAGCAAAACCGTCTCGGCAATATGGCCAAGGTGTATGGGAGAGTTCACTATTTGATGTGGCTGTCTGTAGGGCCTACTAAACGCATACGGTTCCTTTAAATGCGTCTGCATAATTGAATTGTACGTCATGAGCGACTTGAGCGACCAAAGCGAACAGAAAAATTCGCAGCGAAACTTTGTGAGCGACCAGAGCGTCTTTGACGCTTTGGTCGCTCCTGGTGTGGACGTACAGTTAGCTACTGCTTAACCGAACAAACACCACTGAACAGGGATGAACACAGCTTCCTGCCTAGACTCTAAAACTGTGGTGCCTCGCTCTTCCCCATCGACCTGTAGCACAAGGCTCTCACGCTGACCTGCACTGTCAGCTTGTCTTTATTGGACACTGAATGAAATAACACATACAAATTCATTAAGCTTCAATTGTACTGGGTTACTCGCATCATCACATCTATAACATGTTACCACATGGAAAGAAACGTTAGGTAGCTAAGTAATGCAGGGTTGTCAACAGTCACGCCCCTGGCGTGACTCTCACGCTTTCACCATCAATCTCACGCTGTCACGCACACGCAAGAAATGTCACGCCAAAATAAAAAATCCTCCCGTTCATTTTCTGCGGGAGCAGACTAACAGCTGTTACTGTAACATCTACCTACCTACAACGTGATCACGGCAGTATTCTCTGATCGTTGATTCGCTGAAAACGCACCTGATACTAAGTTGCGTTTGAAAAGGTCAGAGAGAGTTCAGAGCCGGAGTCGGAGCCCACTGATGCGCGTTTGGGGATGGGTCGGTCGCGACCGATTCGTTCACAACGAACGAATCCCGAACGTGAACGACAAGAACTTGTTCCCTAAAACAAGAAGAACTGGTTCTTTGATTCTTTTTTATTTTTTAACATAAAACAAAAATATGGTCGCGTAAATAAAATATACAAACGAACAGAGCTTCGTCTCCCCGCGACCTTATATCGATTGAGTCTACAACGTTCTCAAAGATTCAGCCAATGAGAGGTAGCAATGGTGTTGCCATGGCACCTGGGTAAACAAATGACAAGGCGGTACCGTCGAATTTGCGCGCTTTCTCTGTCTGACGTATCTTGGGTCATACCATTCGACGTGGGGCCACTAATATATCCCCCTAAATTTCCGAAAATAGACTTGACCTCCATCTGTTTATTGGATAAACGCATTTCCCAATCCCAGGAGCCTTTGCTCCATTCTACATCAATTCAAGAACAAACAAAGAAATTAAACTGCAGTTCATATTTTTTATTTATGACCATGAAAGTTCTATAATGCCTGAATTATGAAGAATTAAATGTAGAGTAAAATAAAAATTATAAATATAAAACCATGAATGACATATAGAGAGTAAGCAAGTGGTATAAATATTGGTGGGACGTTTGGATATACTAAATAGCAGGGGTGGCCAACCAGTCAGAGACTAAGGCCCAATCCCATTTCTAGCCCTTACCCCTTCCCCTTACCCCTTCCCCCTTCCCCTTGCCCCTCAATACAGAGGGGTAAAACGTTCCCCTAAGAAATGGGACGCCCCTCCATTACGTGGCTTCATCGTCGCTGACTGCTATGTCAACAGAAGCCGCAGTAGGCATGTTTCAGATCAAGCATACGTTGCGTTGCGTTGCCTCACATAACCTAATGAATTAGTGGATAAAAACGTCAGAAATGCTGGCGTTAACTTCCCTATGTGATGCGACGCGTCACATGGCTTTAAAAACTCGCTGGATCTCCATTGTAACTCTGTCCGTCTGCTTTTCTGTGCATATGCTCTTTCAAATAAATGCAGACATAAGACACTCCCCTCAACATATCAAAACATTGCCATAGGATAGGATAGGATAGGATTTTATTTGTTGTCATTGCACATACACACAGGTACACACAGGTGCACACAGGTGCAACGCCAAACCACTCCCCAGGGAAACAAAAGGCATGCCATAGGGAACAACGAAACCAACTTACTTAGGAACCAATATTTGGTGGAGTTCACATAAAAAAAGGTATGAACAATGATAAAAAATAAAATAAAATAAAATAAAATTTAGCTTGGCCACCCACACACACACACACACACACACACACACACACACACACACACACACACACACACACACACACACACACACACACACACACACACACACACACACACACACACACACACACACACACACACAAAAATACTAAATTACAACAAAAACAATGGTCTCGTTTGGTTGATACATTCATTAGGCAATTGGTATAATGACACAGACATTCAGTGGGCTATTGAGCTCAACACAGAAATACCAAAGTAGAAAACAGACGCAAGAATGAAAAGATTGAACAACGTAAGACTCACTCCCACTGTTTTCTGGCGATCATTTTCGATTTTAGGAACTCATTGTCCCTGGTCCCCCTGAAATTAATGAGCCGTCTGGTCTCCTGTGGTGTCCCTGAGGTAAAGCTGGAAAGGAAATCTTCAGTTTGACAGGCGAGCGATGTAGCCTAGGTGGCAGCTTTACCGATATCAAAGCAGTGCGCCGGTATAATCAACCAAGGAATAGTAGTAGTAAGCATATCCACTGCACACAAATGTTACTTGAAACCTTAACATGTCATGTCAAGGGATATCGGATATCTATCTCAACAAATAGCGATAGCGGAACACATTAGCATCGGCTTCTAGTGATTCAAAACAAACTTGACTAGTGAATCAAAACAAACTTGACTAGTGATTCAAAACTAACTTCACAATTAAAAACCGCTCGAAAATAGTATTATTACACCAGTCTGCCGTAATTAAAGTGCTGAAAATACTTACATTTGTGCGTGTCCTTCGCTTGAGCCATCGCTGCTGTTTGTTTATTTGGCGATTTCGGTTGGCCACTAGAGAGCGCTAAAATCTTGTATAGTTCAACGGTTATTTACCGTTATGTCATGTTTTATATCGAGCTCAGAGATCGCATTGTCCGTGTATGACTTCGAGCTGAATATACTGTCAACTTTACATCATGAGTCCGAATGATAACAACTAGTAAAAATGCATTTTCGGCCGGATTTTCCTCGAAGCCCTCCCTTTGAAGTGTGGTCCTTGGATAGCTTCGTTTCAAGCTACGTTTTCGCTTCGTTTCAAGGGCTACGTAGCCTTTTGTCTTCGCCCTACCCCTTAACCAAAATGAGAATTGGGACACCCTTACCCCTTCAAACCAAGGGGGAGGGGTAAGGGGGAGGGGTAAGGGGGAGGGGTAAGGGGTAGAAATGGGACGCACCCTAAGAGCCACATTTTTTACTGTTACTGCAAAGAGCCACATCATACACACGGGTACACATGAACATCCCCCCATCCCTTCCACACACACACACACACACACACACACACACACACACACACACACACACACACACACACACACACATCTCTGCTCAGCCAGATTTACTGTAAATGTCACACAACCAACATAATGACAGAAATGGACTCCTACAGTACGAAGACCACAGGCCAGTCATTTGCAACAATGAACATTGTGTGCACTGCCTCACACACAAACTCTCAGTTCAACCAAGTCCACAAAAAATATATATAACAATAGCGTTTTTCACTATTATACATGTTACTCAGTGGGACTTCTGGCATTCCTTGCTTTGAACAATTTTAAAAAAATTTCCACAGAGAACATTGTGTGCACTGTCTCACACACACACTCTTAGTTCAACCAAGTCCACAAACAAAAATTTTAAATAGCGTTTTTCTCTTATATACATGTTACTTAGTGGGACTTCTGGCATTCCTTGCCTTGAACAATTTTAAACAATGTTTAACAATGAACAACAAGTCCACAAACAAAAATATAACAATTTACAATAGCGTTTTTCTCTTACTTTGCATGTTGCTTAGTGGGACTTCTGGCATTCCTTGCCTTGAACAATTCTCTTGAAATCTGGCTTGTATTCCGTTGTTGCCACTCGAAGCTATTCTCTCACATGTGTGTCAGTCCGAACAGAGCGATGCTTTGATTTCACGTGTTTAAGGGTAGAGAACACAGACTCGCAGACGTATGTTGACCCAAACATTGACATTATCATGAGCGCAGCCCGTTTGACATTGGGATATTTTTCCATTGGCACACTTTTCCAGAACTCAATGGTCCCTTCCCTTAAAGCAGGTTTAAGTTGGTCCTCCTCACAAAGATCGATCATCTCCAACTCAGCCGCAGCCTCATCTGTGACTAGTGGGGCTTTCAAACAGTCTGTCTCCGCATTGAACGGGTCGACGAGGAACGTAATCTGTGGCCTTTTCAGTTGTAGATCACAGAACCGGGTCACAAAGCTCTCGTGCAGGTTTTCAACCAGCGTTGCATATCTGGCTTTTTGCTCTTTCAGGGCGGCGCAGCAGGTGTCTTGCCCATTGGATTTTAGCAGAGCGGGAAAATGCGCTAAATCTCCCCTTTGAATATGCGTCTTGAACAGCTTCAGTTTGTTGACAAATGCAAACACACTTTGCACCAGGTCAGGCAGCATGTGTAACTTACCCTGCAGGGTCAGGTTCAGTCTGTCCAAGTGACACAGCATGTCGACCAAAAAGGCCAGATCCATAATCCACTTGGGGTCAGAGAGCTCGGGATAGTCCTTGTCCTTCTCTTCCATGAACAGTTTCACGGCATCCAAAAGCTCAAAGAAGCGAGAAAGTACCTTGCCTTTTGACAGCCACCTCACAGTGCAGTGCAGCGGCAGGTCACCTGGAAGCCCTTGGTCCAGCTCAGCGATGAGATTCTTGAATTGCCTGTGGTTAAGCGCATGTGTGCGGATGTAGTTGACGATTTCCATCACGGGCTTCATGACGTTGTCTAAATTCAGTGATTTAGAGACAAGTTGCTCCCTGTGGATTATACAATGGAAATTCCAAAACTCTGGAAATGTGTGGTCAGCTCTGCACAGCCCCACAAGCCCTTTCAAAGAGCCGATCATGGCAGGTGCTCCATCCGTGGCCATTGCAGTCAGTTTTGGTATCGGGAGACTTGCTTTCGCAAATGCAGCCATCATCGCTTCTTTTACATCTATTCCACGGGTTCGGTCCTTCAATGGCACAATGTCAAGGAGTTCTTCTCTGATATGACACTCACTTGATACCGACCGTGCAAATATTGCCAACTGTGGCTTGTCCTGAATGTCGCAAGACTCGTCCAATGCGACACTAAAATATTCGCATTCTTGAAGATCGGAGTGCAACTGCGATTCAATAGCCGTGTTAATGTCCGATATTCTGCGTTCAACAGTGTGGCGGGACAGTTGGACGTCTGACACCATTCGTTTTAGTTTGTCGTTTTCAGGAGACAAGATTTTAACAACGTCACTGAGGCATTTTTTTACAAACTCCCCTTCATTGTATGGCTTTTTAGCTCGTGCAATGTTCCAAGCCAGTTGATAAGATGCCAGCGTTAGAGTCTCTGAGTGCGTCGTAGATTTTTGGAACATCTGTGTCTGCTTTTCTGCCTGCCTTTTCAAAGCGATTAACTTGTGCTTGCGAAGTTCAGTCCCTTTCCGAAATTCCTGGTGGAAGTTAGCATGGAGTGAGCTGAAGTGGCGCTGAAGATTTGAAGCCTTGAATTGCGCTAATGACACCTGGCATATAAGGCAGAATGGCTTCCCATTACGTTCAACAAAAAAATATAAACTCTCCCACTGTCAAAAACGTCCTGTGTTCCTCTTCATATTTTCTTTTTGCTGTGCATTTTTTACCTACCATTTTTGGAGCGTAGCCTACATGACGCAAATTGTTTACTCATGGGAAGGAGCTCTGTCACGTTAAAATTGTACCGGGGGCGAAAATTGTACCGGCCTACGTCATCAGTTGTTGACATCTTGACAACTGATTTGATTGGGTTGTCCGTTGCCGGGCAGGTTTCAAAAAACATTCGGCTCATGTTTCCAAAGACGAAATAACATAACACAGATAACGGATCGCTAGATAACACTTGTTTTTACTTTATATTTGTATTGTATTGAATTGTTTAATCAAATTTAGCTAGTAAACTGAGTGTTTAAAGCACGTTTCAAAAACCTGTCTTGTCACGCTCAATGAAGGAGTGCAATGAACGAGCGTCCTTCGACGCGATCGCCCGTTGCCAGGCAACAAATGATCGCGTCGTCTGTTGCCAGGCAGGTTTGGAATTTGTCAACAACTGATGACGTAGGCCGGTAAAATTTTCACCCCCGGTACAATTTTAACGTGACAGCTCCTCCAAGCTGAGCAGGCCGTTTTATGTTGCATCAACACCAAACGTTTGTGAACGTTATTTTGCGTCATCAATTAAAACGTTTGCGAACATGCACACACATACAAAAAAAAAAAAAAAAAATATATATATATATATATATTTAACACAAAATTTGATGTGAACTGAAGAGCCGCACGAAACGAGGCAAAGAGCCGCAGGTTGGCCACCCCTGCTATATAGTATATCTTGTCGATTTTCATGGGGGGTAGAGCCTAGCCCTGGGTATGTCTTGGAAATCGTAAGAATCGGGCAAGTAGCACTTTCATATTCCCCAAATTATTCAAATCGGCCCAGATTGTGTTGAGCATGCCTCACTTGAATGCTGAGCGAACTTATTGGCCTAAACAAGACTGACACCAGAAACCTTGAAGGCACCCTGTCGTCAATTATGACCATGAAAATGAGCAGCCTTGAACCCTGCTTCAGATACAAACCTCCTGCAGAGGTTGTGAAGCAGGCCAAAACTGCCCCTGTGGCATACAACAGGCCTAATATGTAACTTCTATGTTCTGCCTCTGCTGCGGAGTGTACACGCACACACACACACACACACACACACACACACACACACACACACACACACACACACACACACACACACACACACACACACACACACACACACACACACACACAGCCCACTGTAGTGGGCTGTGTGGGGGGATGTCTTTATTTGAGATGCCTGTCTTTATTTTGTAATACTGCAATCAATAAATGAATTGTACATTTTGAAAAAAAAAATTAAGGTTAAGGGTTGTCCAAAAAATTAGCCGCTCACACTAATATTTTAGAGTCTCACTCCAGCCAAAGTCCCAAAGTTGGCAACCCTGGTAATGTTACTTTTATATACACAAAACCGTGGCTGTACTTAAACTATTATTACTCAACACAACAGGCAAACATCAAGGCTGATATAAAACACTCGTTAAGAAATCTTGTTGGCGTTTGCTGTTCCTGCGTCGTAATACACGTTCGACAGTGACAGTTAACTGACAGATTAGACTTTGACAGTAGCTAGCGTCTGTTAGACGTCGTTTTCTTACCTTCGTAGCTGTGAATGAAGTTCGAAGCATACAGCCTAAACCCCTTCTCCAATTTGCTTGTCGGAGTTTTTGTTTCCCGACATAAACGATGCACATCTGTGATATTTATTGTCGGCAGCTCCTGTAAACACCGGGTGTAGAACGTTGCCATCTTGGAACCGGAAGCTGATGAGCTGTATTACGGCGAATCAGGAAGTGCTTGTGCAAGTAGCCTATTTGCACAATTGACCACTGGGTGCTCTTAGCCAAAAGCCATTTCAGCCCAGATATATGATGGATAGATTAGTCACACACAACACTAAGGGGGGTGGTGCTGAAATGGGCCTCTAGATGTACACCAAGTTGTTTTAATAACATGTCAATAACATGTTGTCTCTCTCGAGATTGTCTTGATGAATCACTGAAGACCAGAGGCAGGTTATAAATGTGTTCAGAACACAATGCACCAATAGGATTAAAAAATAAATGTAGAACTTAGTCAACTCTCTCTTTGATGATGATCCTATATTATCACGTTGCCTTGACACTTGATGTCAACCCAAAGTCTGCGTCTTCCTGCATGAAGCCTGGTGGTTAACCTCTGCTTACCGACTGGTTGGATGTCAGCCTGGTTAATCCCGTCCCGGTTAAGAATTTACAAGGTACAACATCCTGGTATTATTTGGCTTCTTCATATTCCATACTCTATTTTTTTTGGACTAACTAAAGACTACGGTAGTAGTATTTTAGCGCTAAAGCGCCGCAGTGGTTTGACACTTCTGACGTTCCGTCCTGGGGGGAGTTGGTCACGTGACAATCACAAACCGGACCCAGGCCATAACAAGGAAGTGTGTATGTTTCTACTGACGTGTGGACTTCGTGTAAAGATGAAGGGTTTATCCTTCCTAACAGCGTTCCTCTTGTGCTCCTGTGCGGCTCAAGACGAGCCGATCAGGGCCTTCGTGGTCCCCCACAGCCACATGGACGTGGGGTGGGTGTACACCGTCCAGGTGGGACTTTAATAATACAATTCACTGTAAAAAATTAAGTTAAAGTCCCACTATGCAACTTCGGGCATTTCTTCGCTGTTTTCTTGGTTTTGGCACGCACATTTCTCTACACAGCGCCCCCTACAGCTTCGTAGTAGATATTTTACAACACTGTCGTAGCAACTCGTTGACGACCCTTCCCCATGCACTTCTACGTGAGCCATGTGCATTTGTTTTCAAAGAAGCCGGCGAATGCGTGGAGCCATGTCCGAAGTAGATGTTCATAAAGTGTAGGCAAGGTTATACATTTTTTAAATGGTGTATTTGTATTGCAATAAACATAAATCCATCCTTTTTTATAGTTGACGGGGAGAATTGATATCCTAGATTATAATTGTTTTATCTTAGGCTGAACAGAACAATCAGTGTAAGAGTGTTGGCCAACATAATAATCTAAATAAACAAGAACCTGGATTCGGGGATTCAGTCTGTATCTCTGGGGGACGAGACAGATGAACAGCAAAACACCCATGGAAACAAAGGTGTTTATATGGTTGCAACCAAGCAAGCTAGAAACATACAGGGCTCACAACAAAACGGTCGAGAAAACAATTTTTACAGGGCTCACAACACAATGGTTGCGCAAACACATTTGTACAGAGACTATCAACATCAAGAATACCACGAAGACAAAGTTCACCCAAGGGTACTTTCAATTTCAAAAGCAACACGGCCAAGTCGGCGTCTGATTTGCAGTCTTCTTTTTCTTTCAGTTCACGCTATTCCTGAAAAGCTTGCCCAACGTTTAATCGTGTCTGGCCTCTCTGTCGGTCAGTCTCCCTTTTCTCTTCTTCTGTTCCTCCGACATTGGGTTTCTCTGTCTCTTTTTAGTCGGCTGATCTATGATGAATGTAACAATCCCTTAGTTACTTGTGTTTATATCGAGCCGGTTCCGTGTTTGGGGGTCTGTGCCGTAAAGCAATTCGTTACTTCGCGAGACCCGAGACTCCCGCGAGAGTGCGGCGGGTCGCCGGCAGAAACATATTCCTTTTCTCCACCAAGATGCGCAAGGGGGAGTCGAAACAACGAACAATCGAACAAAAATGTATAATAGAACCATCGCAATGACTCTTGTGACGTCATCAACGTTGCATATCGGCCTGTTAAATGCCCGGTCTATTGCAAATAAATCCTTCTCTCTGAACGATCTTTTCACAAGAGAAAAGCTGGATTTAATGTGTCTTTCGGAGACATGGCAGAGAGAGGAAGAGTTTATTCATCTAAATGAACTCTGTCCAGCTGGTTGCTCTGCCGTCGGGAAGCCCCACCCCTGTCGTCGTGGGGGGGGGTCTGGCAGCTGGCTGTTGTATACAGGGACAGTTGCACATGCAAAGTGACTCAGACCCAAGAATTCACTTCATTTGAGTCTCAGATGGTCAGGGTGGGTTCTTCAAATCCATTCTACTGTGTGTCAATCTACCGTCCTCCTGGCCCTGCTGCTGTGTTCTTGAAGGATTTTAGTGACTTTTTATCCTCCATAATAAAGTTGGAATCTGTTCTAATCCTTGGAGACTTTAACCTTCATGTTGATGACAGGTCATCTTGCTCCGCAAAGGAACTCTTAACATTGACTGAAGCTTTTAATTTTGAGCAACATGTTTCTGAGCCTACACACCAGAAAGGCCACATTTTAGATTTAGTTTTTACTCTTGGCCTGGACATTTTAAATGTGTCTGTACAGGACGTCCATCTGAGTGATCATTGTTTTGTTTTGTTTGATCTGCACTTCAGCCCTGAGCCTAAGCCCTTAGAAGTTAGGTCTCAGAGGCGTGTTATCTCTGCTAATACTGCAGACAGTTTTTCTGCTATGTTTGACCCTCTTTTACTCATGGATTGCCTCGATGTGGACAATTTTATGCACTGTTTTACCAAGCAGTGTGTTAAAATTCTGGACCAGGTGGCACCTGTTAAATCAAACTTGTCAATACAGAAAAAAGTGTGCCCTTGGACAAATGAAGATACCTTGAGTCTAAAGAGACTATGTCGAAAGACTGAGCGTCTGTGGAAAGCCACTAACCTTGAGGTGCACAGACTTTATCTCAGGGATCTTGTGTCCTCATACAATGAGATAGTGGAAAATGCCAGATCGGAGTACATTCGCCAACTGGTAACAGTAAATAAGAAAAACCCCAAAGTGTTATTTGACACTATCAATTCTCTTGTATGTTCTGCTGCGCCAGTTACCCCTGTTTTTTGTGAAGCTGACAGCAGTGCATTGTTGAGATTTTTCACTGACAAAATTAAGTTGATCAAGGAGAAAATCCCTCCCCTTTTGTGTGAAACCCCTGCTGTCATTGAGCCTGTCTCCAGCTTGTGGTCTTCATTTAAGTCTGTGACTCTTGCTGATA
Source organism: Gadus macrocephalus (assembly GCF_031168955.1). Taxonomy (NCBI): domain Eukaryota; kingdom Metazoa; phylum Chordata; class Actinopteri; order Gadiformes; family Gadidae; genus Gadus; species Gadus macrocephalus. The sequence continues at coordinate 2,206,712 of NC_082388.1, forward strand.
TCTCTGCACTGGTGACCAAGATGAAACCCTCCTCTTGCTCATCTGACGTCCTTCCATGTAGGCTCTTTGTGAAAGTGTTTGATGTAATTGGCCCCTGGGTCACCAAAATGGTAAACCTCTCTCTGTCTACAGGTGTGTTTCCCAGTACATTTAAGCATGCCATAGTGGAGCCTTTACTTAAAAAAACAGGCTTAGACCCGACTGTCCTCAGTAACTTCAGGCCTATTTCAAAGCTGCCACTCTTGTCCAAGATCCTAGAGAAGGTGGTCTCTGAACAGCTGTCATTATTCCTGGATCAGGGTAACATCCATGAGACCTTTCAGTCTGGTTTCCGTAAACTTCACTCTACGGAGACGGCCTTACTGAAAGTGTCCAGTGACATTATGATGTCTGCTGATTCGGGAAAGTACACTGTTCTAGTTCTCTTAGATCTGTCCTCAGCCTTTGACACAGTTGACCACCAGATCCTGCTGAGAAGACTGAGGGATGAAGTAGGACTGTCAGGGTCAGTTTTACACTGGTTCTCGTCATACCTCTCTGGGCGTAGCTTTAGTGTCACTGTTAACCAAATAAGGTCTGAGTCAGCAGATCTGTTGTGTGGAGTCCCCCAAGGCTCCGTTTTGGGTCCTGTATTATTTTTGCTGTATTTGATCCCCTTGGGAAAAATCATCCAGGGATTTCCTGATGTTTCCTACCACATGTTTGCTGATGATATCCAGCTTTACTGTTCCTTCAAGCCAACTGAGCTCCAGAGGCTAAGTTCCTTAGTTCAGTGCTTGGTGGAGATAAAACATTGGCTGAGTGATAACACCCTGCAGCTTAATGTGGACAAAACAGAAACACTGGTTATTGCCCCTGATGATTCCATTCCAGGGATTAACCAGTACCTGGGTGACTTGGGCCAGTCTGTCAAACTTTTTGTTGAAAAAACGGTAGGCTCAACTTTTCCCTATTACAAAAAACGCTAGATGTGAACGTGGCCTAAGAAACCTGGGTGTTGTGTTTGACAAAGACATGTCATTAGTGCAGCACTGTAAACAGCTGACCAAAAATTGCTTTTTTCAACTGAGGAACATTTCGAAACTCAGAAAAATGGTGTCACAAAATGACTTGGAGCTGATCACTCATGCATTTGTGTCTTCGCGTTTAGACTATTGTAATAGTTTGTTTTCTTGTCTAAACAAAAAGGAGCTGTCTTGCCTGCAGTTAGTGCAAAACTCTGCAGCGAGAGTTCTGACTCGCACCAATAGGAGGACTCATATAACCCCTATTCTTAAAGCTCTTCATTGGCTGCCAGTTTCGTCCAGGATCAATTTTAAAATTTTGGTTTTAACGTTCAGAGCTTTGCATGGCCAGGCTCCGCCTTACATCAGTGATCTGATCCAGCCTTACACCCCATCTCGGGCTCTGAGGTCTGTGGATCAGAATCTGCTGGTGTTGCCACACACTCGTTTCCGGACCAGAGGAGACAGATCCTTCCAGGCTGTTGCTCCCAGGCTCTGGAACGATCTTCCGCTCTCTCTGCGTTCAATGGAGTCTGTTGACTCCTTCAAAAAGCAACTAAAGACCTATTTGTTTGCTCATGCTTTTGCTTAGCTGTCTTGGGGCTGCTATGATTGTCACCTAGTTGTCTTGACCTTTTAAACTTAAATTTGTATGTACTTCTTAACTGTGTATTGTTATTGTTTTTGTTTTAACTGTGAAGCGCTTTGTGACCCGGGTCTGTGAAAGGCGCTGTACAAATAAAGCTTACTTACTTACTATATTAAGGTAAATCAAGCCAAAAGAGTTGCATAGTTCCCCTTTCACTCGTGTCTGATCTCTTTTCTGGTCCATTCTTCTTTTGTTCCACCGACAGTCGCCTCTTGGGTCCCTTATCAGTCGATTGATCCATGATGAATGCAACAATTGCCTCGCAACTGGCTGTTTATATCTAGCCGGTGCCATGTTTGGGTGTGTGTCTGTGCCGTAAAGCATTTTCGAGACTACAATCTGACTACATTTTCGAGGATACTTCCGCTGCGTCACATCCGGGTTGTCGGTTGTTTTTTCAATCCTAAACAGAAATTATTATTTTTCAGCGCGCACACGCGTGCGTGTGTGTGCAGGAGAGCATGCACGCCTACGCGGCCAACGTGTACAGCAGTGTGACCGAGGATCTCTCCAGAGACGGGCGGCGGCGCTTCATCGCGGTGGAGCAGGAGTTCTTCAGACTGGTGGGAGACGGCCGCCACAGACACTCACCAGAAACAGGTAGGGGCCTATGGGCTTTAACTGGTACCCCCATGCACCAGAAACAGGTAGGAGCCTACAGGCCTATGGGCTTTAACTGGTACCCCCACACACCAGAAACAGGTAGGAACCTACAGGCCTATGGGCTTTAACTGGTACCCCCACACACCAGAAACAGGTAGGAACCTACAGGCCTATGGGCTGGTACTGGTACCCCCACACACCAGAAACAGGTAGGAACCTGCAGGCCTATGGGCTGGTACCCCCCTTTTCATTCAAGCTGGGGTTAAATCTGTATGCTGTATGTAATTGTAGTTTGGGTGTGACCTCACATTAAAAGCCTCTGTCCGTTTCCCTCCTCCTCCTCCAGGTACGACAGCTGGTGAAGGAGGGCCGTCTGGAGTTCGTTCTGGGGGGGGGGGGGGGGTCAGGTGATGCATGACGAGGCCGTCACTGACCTCGACGACCAGATCTTGCAGTTGACCGGTAACACGAAACCTACCCTCCTACATTATGTTGACCATTTGAATCATTCGGCCGACGCTTCCCTCCAGAGCGACCTGCGGTGGATTCAGACAGCGTTAAGGTAGAGGTGGGGTCTGGCTCCTGGATCAAGCAACACTCCTACAGGTCATGGTGAAGACACTGGGGATTGAACCTACAACCTTTAGGCAGGGAGTCCCTGATAACCACCACACGATCCTTTAGTAAAAGATAGATACTGAGCATTCAGTGTCTTGTTCACTTGACCGTAGCGTTGTCCCTGAACCTCTCCTCTCCTCTCCTCCCTCCTCCCCTCCCCCCAGAGGGCCATGGTTTCCTGTACGAGACGTTCGGCGTGCGCCCGACCCCTTCGGCGCCTCGGCGACCCCGCCCGTGCTCTTCGCCCTCGCCGGGTTCCACGCCCATCTCATCTCTCGCGTCGACTACGACCTCAAGGACAGCCCGCAGAGGGACAAGGCGGGGCTCTGACACAACACCCAAACCTGTGACCTACTTTGTAGAACATGGAATCAGTGTTTCAGGAATGTAGAAGAGGCTGCAGACATGGAGCTGCTCTACGGCCACACCAATCAGTCCATTACTGGGGAATTTTAGATGTTGATTAACGGGAAAAACGTCGTTAATACATGCTTTAACCTGTGCTGCATTATCATCAGCGCCATGAATTCAACATATTAATCCTGTAATTAAACAACCAGATGTGTGTGTCAGAGGCTGCACTTTGTGTGGCGGGGGTCTCCATCCCTTAGAGACCAGCAGCAGGAGATCTTCACCGACGTCATGGACCAGTTCAGCTACTGCGCCCCCTCACACCTGGCCTTCTCCAACAGGTGGGCAGGCACCGACGCAGACAGACAGAAGTGATCTTGGTCCACTTTAGAGTTTCTTGTGTGCACTGCAAGATAGGTCGATCAAAATGATACAGCCCACACTACTGCATACACACACTCAAATACACACACTACTGCATACACACAGACAAACAGTAAACACAAACACTTATTCATACACACTGTGGTAACCCAGCTCTATCAGCCCGCCTCCGATCAAGGAACAAGAGTCTCTGATGCTCAAACTGCCGACAAGGCACGTTTATTAAATCCAAAGAACGGAATAAAAGGAATCACCTGTCAATGCAAACTATAACAAATAAAGAGTCTGGGCTCCGTGAGCCACTGGGAATGCTGTGGTCGTTCCTCACACGCTGTCCCGGTATCCAGGTGAGGAGGTCCTGCCGTGGTCTCCTGTGGTCTTCTCTAGACCGGGTCCTGGGGCCAAGGTTCGTCCGGGTAGGGCATCTCGCTCCTCTCTCTGCTCCTACATGGGTCACATACCTCCTGCCTTCAGACTACGTCTCAGCTTCTCTTTTATAGCCCTCACCTGGGTCTGATTGGCCTGGTACACAGGTGTCTCCCGTTGGCGTTGAGTGGGACCTTGCCAATGCGACCCTTGGCGCCCTCTGGGGGAAAAGGGTGGTAGACTGTTTATATTACCTGCCCTCTGGGCTTCCAGGCCCGCCGTGTCGGGGCCGGGTTGCCACAACTGCTGCATACACAGAAACACACTCCTGCATATAAACACACATACACACTTAAATACACACATACTGCACACACACACACTCAAATACACACACTACTGAATACACACACACACACACACTAAATACACACACACACAATCGCACTTAAATAAACACACTACTGCACACACACACACAGACACACTCAAATATACACACTACTGCATACGAACACTACTGCACTGAAATGCACACACACACAAACACACACACATACATACATACAGTAAACACACACAAAACACACACAACTGCGCTTACATACACACACTACTGCGCTCAGACAGACACACTCAAATGCACACACTACTGCATACAGACACTACTGCACTGAAATACACACACACACACACACACACACACACACACACACACACACACACACACACACACACACACACACACACACACACACCCACCCACCCCCCCCTCGACTTCAATGGTCCAGAGATGAAACAAAGCTATCCATAATGCATCAGTCGTATGAACCGAGGCGAGGCGAGAGAGAGTTTCGTTACAAAAGATCAAAGACGCACAATCTAATACTCAGAAGAAAGGTTTGCGCCATCACTCAAATCAAATAGATATATCAAGTATGAAAGATATCGGTCGACCAATAGCTCAGGTCGAAAAAACAATTTATATTATATGATATAGGTTATACTCTTACTTAGTTATGTTATCACTAAACAGTTATTTTTGTACATATTGCAAAATATGCTCCTCATATTGCACATTTCCATTTATTTCCATTATTTGTATTTTAGTTTTGCTTTCTTTGCACTTTTGGAATTTATTTCTTGCAAATATGACTTATCTTATTTTATCCCTCTGTTCTTATTGCACGATGGGTCGGAGATTAACACAATTTTGATTAATCTGTATCCCTTCAAATTTATAATAAAGCAGACTTTGAGTTTGACTTAACATCTAATTCATGAATTTTAACACGTTCACTTATATTAGAAATATTCAATTCACTCATTAAAATAGCCTAACTCTCTCTCCACAGTTATAACAATTTAAATGCATTATTATTATTATTATTAATATTAATTAATTAAAATAAAAAAGCATGATGGTTGATGGACAAGGATAAAATCATTTGTACGAATTATCTTAATTAAATCAAAATTAATTAAATCGTTAATTAGTTGTTATCGTGATAACTTGTAATGTTGTTTTGTGGTTGCTGTTGTTGACAAAGATCCTCTGTTGACGTGTTTGTATCGGCCCCTTTAAGAGAACGCGGTCCAAAATAACATGAATGAAACGTGACCATTCATAAAAAATAGACCGAGGTCGACAAGGGCTGTCCGCCCACGGGATTGGCACCAGGGTTTGACTGGCGTTGCGCCGTAGCCAATCAGCGGCTCGCACTCCAGGATCGATGACGCAGTGCTCCATTGAGAAAAAAAAAAACCACAGCCGTGTACTGACCGAGGAGCGCAGAGAGGGAATTACGTGCTACGTGGATCCAAACTCGCAACCGTGAGTCCTGCGGACGTTTCTACTCCAGATGTGCGTTATTACCGCGTTGTAAGGTATAATATGGTGTATTTTAACGTTTATTTTGCACGAGTGGACGTGCGCTGATTTATCGCGCAATGGGCGAAACTTCAAACTCGAACGCCATTTTACGCGAATGAAAGCCACCGGACCTTTACACGCAGGGACCAAAACAGTTCGTTGCTGTTGTTTTTGTGTAGTTGTTGTGATCGCCTCCCCGTCTCGTGCACGGTGATGTATTCGAGTCCCGAGTCTTATTTTATGAATGGGTGAGGAACCGGCCCCCCACCGCGGGGGTGTCGGGTTGCAGTTCATTCACAAAGCAAGCGAGGGTGGACTTGGCACGGGTCCGAGGGAGGGAGGGGGGGAGGGGAGGTAGAGAGAGGGAGTGAGGGAGAGAGAGAGAGAGAGAGGGGGGGGGGGAGTCGAGTTGCGGTGTTTCGGAAACTTTTCATTAAAATAAAAAGATGATGATAGTTCGATGGCTTGTTTATTCAATGCGGGACGTCCCGACTAAAGACGGGTGCGTGCATTCCTGTCTGTGGACCAATCAGACGCAGGCTGCTTCCTTACGGGTTCCGAGTTGTTTTTACGCGTGGATTGCAGCCTTTAAAAAAAAGTGTTTTTCCGGTGAGTAGCCGGGTTGAGTTTGATGCCAGTGAGGCGGAGCTCAGAGCAATGTGTGTGTGTGTGTGTGTGTGTGTGTGTGTGTGTGTGTGTGTGTGTGTGTGTGTGTGTGTGTGTGTGTGTGTGTGTGTGTGTGTGTGTTGGGGGGGGGGGGGGGGGGACCGAGATGCTATTGGGTCTCCGTCGTGTTGCGGGGATGCGTTTAAGTTGATTCGGTGTCAGAGTGACAGCCAACCTTACCCTGGATGGTTGGCTGTCCTGCGCGAAGCACGAATTAAAACCATCACTGCTCCGATTTATCTGATTGAGACTTTAATAATAAACTTTGCTGCAGAAATGCAACTTAAAAATGTCCTTCCGCCCCCACGATCTCTATGAGATATGGAAAGGCAAACCTATACTGTGAAGGGTGTTACAAAGTAATAAGGAAAATACTAAATACACTCACACACAGCCGCATTCAAACACAAACAAGCACATACACACACACACACGCACACGCACACGCACACACACACACACACACACACACACACACACACACACAACTCAACAAAGCGAAGCCCTAATAGTCACCTAATGTGTTCACAGAAGGAGGTCTCTCCTCCTCCTCCTCCCCCTCCTCTCTCCCACCTGGGCCGTCTCGGAGAGAAGGAGGTGAATCTCCTCCCACAAGATGGACGGTTTCTACGACCAGCAGGTTCCGTTCCTGGACCCCCGGAGCGTGAGTGACAGCACACAATTTTATTGGCATAAAATTGTGTGCATACTTTATTAATATTAATAATAATAATTAATAGGGTTAGGGTTCGTAATCAACAATTTACACCCCCCATTAATCCCCCCCCCCCCCCCCCCCCGTTCTCGTACTATATCGTCAGGTTTTATTTTATTGTTCGGTTTATTATTTTGTACATTTGTGATGTAATATCTTTGCGTTTCAGAAGTGCCCCTCGGAGCCCCCTAGCGGCCGCTCGGCGACCGACAGGAAGCGACGCTTCGTGGACACGGAGCTGGCTCAGGAAACGGAAGGTCTGGCTCTCTAATTAATCATTAACCTAATGGGCTATGACACTGTCACTAAGGAAAGTTAACCACGGAAAAAATGCTCTGCTAGTATAGCTGTGTGTTAGCATGGAGCTAAGTGATGTGCTTATTAAACCACACACACACATAGAATCACACACACACACACACACACACACACACACACACACACACAGTATCACACACACACACACACACACACACACACACACACACACACACACACACACACACAGTATCACACACACACACACACACACACACACACACACACACACACACACACACACACACACACACACACAATAAAGTAATAAGTGTGTGTTCATGGTTTCATAACCCTGCAGTTTGTGTGACTGTGAGGGTAATTCACAGCCAGGGTCTCTTAGAAGACGAACGGATGAATCACTGAGCGCTGGTCACTGATTGGCTTGTGTGTGTGTGTGTGTGTGTGTGTGTGTGTGTGTGTGTGTGTGTGTGTGTGTGTGTGTGTGTGTGTGTGTGTGTGTGTGTGTGTGTCACTCAGATCTCTTCCAAGACCTCAGCCAGCTGCAGGAAATGTGGATCGCAGAAGGTACGCACACACAGCAACACCCAACCCCCACACACACTTAAATGCACATTAACACACACACACACACACACACACACACACAAAATCACGTATACATGCACAGCGACACACACACACACACACATAGAATTATACACACACACACACACACACACACACACACACACACACACACACACAAACTGGTTCTAACTGGTTCTTGTGTCCACAGCCCAGGTCCCAGATGAGCAGTATGTTCCAGACTTCCAGTCAGATAACCGTGAGTCCCCCTACCACTTAACTTAAACATCCCATGTCATGAAACTGTAACTTTCTAAGGTTTTCTAACATTAATATGTGTTCCCCTAGCCTACCGATGCTCCCCCAGTAGCTAGAAGTTTATTTATTACCATTCATTTATTACCTTTTTTTGATTGAAAGTCCAGTTTTGAGAAATGTCTGAGCTTGGCTATTGAATCATTATCTTCCATGTTTGCAGTCAGAAATGTTTTTTTTTTAAATAAACAAACTGATGTAGTGCACTTGACTGCTTAAAATAAGTTAACGAAGCATCCTGTAAACACAGTGGGCACACGCATACGCCCCCTTCAGTGAGGCAGAGGTACTGGCTGCCTCATTTCATGCTTTTTCAGCGCGGTTTTATGTCAGATCAGCATATTTAGTCTTGCTGCAAGACTAAATATGTTATAACCAGTTTAAGTAAAGTGCGATCATACAATAAAGGTGTCTACAAACATTACATTGGAGACAATGGTGAAAAAGCAAACTGGGTTGAGCGCATGCGCTCTACCCAGTTTGTGAGGGATTGCGCAATTCTCGGTGGGGCAGCACTGCTCGATGCCTCAGCCGGCCTCAGCTCGCGTATTTCCCCTCAGGAATAAAAATGATGACAATTATTGGAATTATTGGTACATAAATAACACTCTGACCACAGATCAGTAGACAAATACCAATATATAATATTTTCTTATTTTTTTTAATTTTATCATGATTAGTTTTTTTGCTTTTCATGA
>NC_082388.1:2215899-2239382 GCF_031168955.1 Gadus macrocephalus
ACACAACAACTCTCTGTTATTGTCTCTCTCTCTCTCTCTCTCTCTCTCTCTGTCTGTCTCTCTGTCTCTCTGTCTCTGTCTCTGTCTCTGCTCTCTCTGTCTCTGTCTCTGTCTCTGTCTCTCTCTCTCTCTCTCTCTCTCTCTCTCTCTCTCTCTCTCTCTCTCTCTCTCTCTCTCTCTCTTGCCACCCTCACCTTCCCACCTTTTTGTTCAGTGCCTACGAAAGCAAACCAGCGGGACTCGAACCGCACACCCTCCGGACTCTGCCTTGCCATGTGGCTCCACCCACTCCACCGCCTCGCCACGCCCCTTACAGCGGCAGGGCCCGCCGTCCAATCGGGGCTGTGCCCCGGGCCACGCCCCTTCCCCTGGCCCCTCCCACCAGCACCTCCACCCGCCTCACCAGCAGCACCAGCAACACCACCACGCACTCCAGACGGCCAATCAGAGCCAGCGCTTTGCCATGCCCCGCCCACTTCTCTGCGGCCCCGAGGACGGCTTCCAGTCAGACCAGAGGTGAGTCGGCAGCCTCCCGTTTAACTCCTCCCCTTCCTCCTCCCGTTTTAACTCCTCCCCTTCCTCCTCCCGTTTTAACTCCTCCCCTTCCTCCTCCCGTGTTAACTCCTCCCCTTCCCCTCCCGTTTTAACTCCTCCCTTCCTCCTTCCGTGTTAACTCCTCCCTTCCTCCTCCCGTGTTAACTCCTCCCCTTCCCCCTCCCGTTTTAACTCCTCCCCTTCCTTCCTCCCGTGTTAACTCCTCCCCCTTCCCCCTCCTGTGTTAACTCCTCCCCTTCCTCCTCCCGATGTTAACTCCTCCCCTTCCTTCCTCCCGTGTTAACTCCTCCCCTTCCTCCTACAGGTTCCAGCGGCAGCACTCGGAGCCCCTCCCCTACACCCTCCCCCGGGACGGCCACGCTCCCCGGGCGCCGTACCCCCCCCGCCCCCGGGCAGCAGCGGGGCCCGCCACCCTGTGACGGACGGCCCCTCTACCAGCGCCACCTCTCCGAGCCGGTGGCCCCCGCCCCCCCCAGCGGGGGTTCAAGCAGGAGAGGGTGGACCCCCGTTACCCCCGGCAACGAGCAGCAGCAGGGGGCCGGGGGCCTTTCACCCCCGCTCCATCAAGCAGGAGCCGCGCGACTTTGGGTTCGACTCGGGTGAGTGACTTACAAGTGAATTACAACCGACTTACATAAGAGACTTACAAGTGACTTACAAGACACCTCCACCCCTTTGAAACGCTTAAAGGCTGTAAAGGGCTTTGGGTTGGACTCGGGTGAGTGACTTACAAGTGAATTTCAACCGACCTACATAAGAGACTTACAAGTGACCTTACAAGACACCTCCACCCTTTGAAACGCTTAAAGGCTGTAAAGGGCTTTGGGTTGGACTCGGGTGAGTGACTTACAAGTGAATTACAGCCGACTTACATAAGAGACTTACAAGTGACTTACAAGACACCTCCACCCTTTGAAACGCTTAAAGGCTGTAAAGGGCTTTGGGTTGGACTCGGGTGAGTGACTTACAAGTGAATTGCAACCGACTTACATAAGAGACTTACAAGTAACTTACAAGACACCTCCACCCTTTGAAACGCTTAAAGGCTGTAAAGGGCTTTGGGTTGGACTCGGTGAGTGACTTGCAAGTGAATTACAACCGACTTACATAAGAGACTTACAAGTGACTTACAAGACCCCTCCACCCTTTGAAACGCTTAAAGGCTGTAAAGGGCTTTGGGTTGGACTCGGGTGGAGTGACTTACAAGTGAATTACAAGACACCTCCACCCTTTGAAACGCTTAAAGGCTGTAAAGGGCTTTGGGTTGGACTTCGGGTGAGTGACTTACAAGTGAATTACAACCGACTTACATAAGAGACCTACAAGTGACTTACAAGACACCTCCACCCTTTGAAACGCTTAAATGCTGTAAAGGGCTTTGGGTTCGACTCGGGTGAGTGACTTACAAGTGAATTACAACCGACTTACATAAGAGACTTACAAGTGACTTACAAGACACCTCCACCCTTCGAAACGCTTAAAGGCTGTAAAGGGCTTTGGGTTGGACTCGGGTGAGTGACTTACAAGTGAATTACAACCGACTTACATAAGAGACCTACAAGTGACTTACAAGACACCTCCACCCTTTGAAACGCTTAAAGGCTGTAAAGGGCTTTGGGTTCGACTCGGGTGAGTGACTTCCAAGTGAATTACAACCGACTTACATAAAAGACTTACAAGTGACTTACAAGACACCTCCACCCTTTGAAACGCTTAAAGGCTGTAAAGGGCTTTGGGTTGGACTCGGGTGAGTGACTTACAAGTGAATTACAAGACACCTCCACCCTTTGAAACGCTTAAAGGCTGTAAAGGGCTTTGGGTTGGACTCGGGTGAGTGACTTACAAGTGAATTACAACCGACTTACATAAGAGACCTACAAGTGACTTACAAGACACCTCCACCCTTTGAAACGCTTAAATGCTGTAAAGGGCTTTGGGTTCGACTCGGGTGAGTGACTTACAAGTGAATTACAACCGACTTACATAAGAGACTTACAAGTGACTTACAAGACACCTCCACCCTTCGAAACGCTTAAAGGCTGTAAAGGGCTTTGGGTTGGACTCGGGTGAGTGACTTACAAGTGAATTACAACCGACTTACATAAGAGACCTACAAGTGACTTACAAGACACCTCCACCCTTTGAAACGCTTAAAGGCTGTAAAGGGCTTTGGGTTCGACTCGGGTGAGTGACTTCCAAGTGAATTACAACCGACTTACATAAAAGACTTACAAGTGACTTACAAGACACCTCCACCCTTTGAAACGCTTAAAGGCTGTAAAGGGCTTTGGGTTCGACTCGGGTGAGTGACTTACAAGTGACTTACAACCGACTTACATGAGAGACTTACAAGTGACTTACAAGTGAATTACAATTGACTTACATAAGAGACTTACAAGTGACTTACAAGACACCTCCACCCTTCGAAACGCTTAAAGGCTGTAAAGGGACTTGGGTGAGTGACTTACAAGACACTTACAAGACACTTACAAGACACTTACAAGACACTTACAAGTGACTTTAAAGAGACTTACAGCGCCTTTTAACTACTTAAAGTCTGCAATTGACTCTGCAATTGAAACTTTGGGTGTGACTCGGATTAGGGACTTACAAGTGACTTACAGCCTTTAAACCATCTCTTAATTCTGTGTTCCTAGACGCCCAGAACTGCCACTCGTCCTTCGGAAAGTCGCGGGCGTCGTTCTACCAAAGTAAAAGCGCCTGTGAGTCGCTCTGCTCCGGCATCGAACCGGGGAAACGACTCCACATCATGGTTCACTGTAACCCTTCCTAACCCCCCTGTTAAAATGTTGTGTTTAACTCCCGTAGCTTCCCGCTTTGCCTACGACGGAGAGGCCAACCTGTACGGCTACGACGACGCCTGTGTGGTCCCCGACCGACTGGAAGGTAAACCAATCAATGTTGACGAGAGTGAGAGAGAGAGAGAGAGAGAGAGAGAGAGAGAGAGAGAGAGAGAGAGAGAGAGAGAGAGAGAGAGAGAGAGAGAGAGAGAGAGAGAGAGAGAGAGAGAGAGAGAGAGAGAGAGAGAGAGAGAGAGAGAGAGACTGAGTGAGAGACACTGAGACAGTGAGAGAGAGAGAGACAGACACTGAGAGACACTGAGACAGAGAGAGAGAGAGACAGAGACAGAGACAGGGACAGAGAGAGAGAGATTTGTGAATGTGTTTGAATGTACATTCACAAATCAGACTTGAGATTAATATCAAAAATCTCAAGGCACAGTATATAGGCCGACAACTACAGTGGAAATACACTTAAGAATAACTATTTAAACGCTTAAAATCCTTTTCTGAAAACTTCCTCCACTCACTTAGGTAGAATAACTCAGTGACAAAACAGGAAGCCCACAATAGCTCCGCCCATTTCCGTAGTTTGTAGTCCTGCCCAGGCTCTGTGCACCCGCCCCCTCTTACTCTAAAGTCCCTCCTCCCCAAACCAGGCAAGGTGAAACAGGAAGTGATGGCCTTCGGCGAGGGCCCGCCCTTCCAGAGGCGGGGCTCCCTGCAGCTCTGGCAGTTCCTGGTCACCCTATTGGACAACCCGGGAAACGCCCACTTCATCGCCTGGACCGGAAGGAACATGGAGTTCAAGCTCATCGAGCCCGAGGAGGTGAGCGCCAAAAACATGACCGATCCTCCCCTAGTTAGCTGGTTAACCCATAGTTAACTAGTGAACCCATAGCTAGCTGTTTACCCATAGTTAGCTAGTGATCCCATAGTTAGCTGTTTACCCATAGTTAGCTGGTTAACCCATAGTTAACTAGTGAACCCATAGCTAGCTGTTTATCCATAGTTAGCTAGTGATCCCATGGTTAGCTGTTTACCCATAGTTAGCTGGTTAACCCATAGTTAACTAGTGATCCCATAGCTAGCTGTTTACCCATAGTTAGCTAGTGAACCCATAGCCAGCTGTTTACCCATAGTTAGCTAGTGATCCCATAGTTAGCTGAAATAAAGCGGTGAGTTCATCACCGTACCTGGTGCTTAGACAGGGGATCCCTTACACTTAGTGACAGGACGTACAAACGTACATCCCTTAACCACAATGTGTGGTCATTTAAGGGAACTTTAGTGTTTTAAAGGTTTCCAGTAACCACCCCCAGGACCACCAGCCCCCCCCCCGTCCTCAGACCTCCGTCCTCACCCCCAGGACCACCAGCCCCCCTCCGTCCTCAGACCTCCTCCTCACCCCCAGGACCACCAGCCCCCCCCCCATCCTCAGACCTCCATCCTCACCCCCCGCGCTCGCTGTGGTTCCTCCCCCCAGGTGGCGCGGCGCTGGGGCATGCAGAAGAACCGCCCCGCCATGAACTACGACAAGCTCAGCCGCTCGCTGCGCTACTACTACGAGAAGGGCATCATGCAGAAGGTAAAGGCACGTCGCGTTCCTACCCCTCCTCCTCCTGGCTCCGCCCCCCTCCACTCCCGGCGCTCCGACCTGAACCGACGCAGGCAGCACCGCCTGACGGGGTTAAAGGTCAACCGGGGGTTAACCCATGTAGCATAATGTCGTCAGCATACACTGCAGTAGGGCTGTACGATATATATTGTCTTTGTATCTGAATCACGATACTCGTACACCTGGACTGAAAAAACGTATACATATATATATTAGGGCTGTCAAGCGATTAAAATATTTAATCGCGATTAATCGTATTATTGTCATGATTAATCGCGATTAAATTATTTTTACGATATCGTGCGAGCTTACTCTGACGACGTCACTCTGCTTCGCACAACCTCCAAATCAGCGGCAGGTCAGGAGGTTATAACTCCCCCGTCGGCCATCTTGAGACGCTATAGGACCGTCAACAACCTTGGCCCCGCCCCCGCTAACCCCCTCTCTCTCTCCCGATTGGCTCCCGGCAGGTGGCGGGCGAGAGGTACGTCTACAAGTTTGTGTGTAACCCCGAGGCCCTCTTCTCCATGGCCTTCCCCGACAACCAGCGGCCCAGCCTCAAGGGGGAGGCCGACGCCCCCCTGCACCCCCCCCCGGCCCCCGCCGGGGACGAGGACCCCTGCCTCGCAGCGGGGGGCCGCTACGAGGAGGCCACGCCCTACCCAGACGGGGGGGCGCAGGGGGGGCTGGCGTTCCCCGACAGCTACCCCTATTAGCCCCTCCTTCTCTCCCCCTCGCGCCCAGCACTGAGGGGGAGATGGGGGGGGGGGGCTGTATAGAAACTGTACCCCAGTGTCCTCGGACCCTCCCCCCCCCCGACACTGGGACCCCTGGGAGCAGCCTAAGCAGTGTAGCCGGCCTCGCTACTTAGGGTCAGCCCACGATGTCGGAGTCCACTTCTATCGGAAAAAGCGGAGATGGGAATACCGTGATGTCAGTGGGCGGGGCCTCAGCCCCGGGGGGGGGGGGGGGGGTTTGTAATCTAAACTCAGGACTATGGGTCGCTATGGAGACGGGACGCGCTCACACGGGGCTTGGACTCCGCCTCCCTCGCTTACGTCCCTCCAATCACGCTCTCCAGGTGGTCATCCACAGGCCCCTCCCACACGCTCCCACAGGCCCCTCCCACACGGTTCACACACGTTCACCCATTCATACACCAGTCACCCATTCATACACACGTTCACCCATTCACACACACGTTCACCCATTCACACACGTTCACCCATTCACACACACGTTCACCGTTTCATACACACGTTCACCCTTTCATACACACGTTCACCCATCATACACACGTTCACCCATCATACACACGTTCACCCATTCACACACACGTTCACCCATTCATACACACGTTCACCCATTCATACACACGTTCACCCATTCATACACACGTTCACCCATCATACACACGTTCACCCATTCATATACACGTTCACCCATTCATATACACGTTCACCCATTCACACACACGTTCACCCATTCACACACACGTTCACCCATTCATACACATATTCAGGCATTCACCCGCCGATTAACCCACGTGGTAATCGTTGGATAGCAGGTTGAATACACATGCTTTGGGCAGTGGTCGTATTATTAACCCATGATATTAGTAGACTTCCCCCCCCACATCCACAAGCTCTGGGATCTGAACCCTGAGAGATATATCGTCTCTCCCCCCCCCCCCCCCCCCCCCGATCCAGACCACGATAGCCTTCATGTCGTCAACTCAAAGTGATTGAATTGTATTTTTGTAACGCAGTTGAAAAAGAAAGCAAAAAAAAATACTAATAAGGGATCAGTTTGTGGATTCTGTCGTCTTTCTACCGAGTTGTATATTGAAACACTTTTTGTTGAAACACTTTTTGTGGTTGTTTCCCCCTTTGGCTTAAAAAGCATCTATGGCACTAAAATCAAAAAAGGTATTTTTCTCGTGACTTTACTACAAACTGTCCTTCTGTATAATTCCGACTGACTTTATTACCAATAACCCCGCAATGGCATTGTACCCAAATATATATATATATATATATATTTTGTATAGGTTGTTATGAGCTTCGATGTATGGAGAATGAAATCCAAATATAGCCAAATATATTTTTTTGGAGGGGCGGGGAAAGGCGGGGAATGTTCTGCAATTTAAGCAGCTACAAGGTTTTAATTCCATGGTTTTATGTCTAGAATCAGAGAGCGGACTCCACTGCGCCCCGCCTGGACGGTGGCGGTGGTGCATATTTAGTCTTAATATGTTGACGATTCGATTCCCGCTGTGGGATGACGTAGCACCAGACGACTCGGGAACAGAGATGTTTAATACGATAATATTTGTGCCTTCTGTAATTTCTGCAATTTTCCTGTATACAATAAACTTTTAATTCAAACAGAGTTTGGAGTATGCGTTATGTGAATCGGATATTATGCTATTACATATTATATTATTATTTGTCTATATATCTTCTGTACATGTTTGAAATATTTTCAATCAATACAGTGTCTGTACATTATTATATGATCTATATTAAGTGAGTTAGCTCTTGTGGTATTAATTGGTGCATCATGATTGGCTTAACCTGCTAATTGGCATCTACTGACGTCACATGCTGCAGTGTGTAGCCGACATGAACAACATTTTGTGATGGTTAGAATAACATTGTCTTCTGCTGAAGCAAAACAATGGCGTAAAGGGGACATATTATACCACCAGGTGTGTTTGGGATTGGCCTTACAAGACGTTTTTGATCAGCTCTGTGCTGCATCTGTTTCTTGAGTCTGACCATTTATTAGCCATCAGTGAGAAGATCCTCTCTACAAAGGCATTTGAGCCTGGCACACTGAGCACAAATGAGACAATTTTGAACAGGTTGGTCATGTTGTCTTTTCCCACATTTTGGAACATTGCCACCCATTTCTCACTAGTGGATTTTGTCGTATCTTTTGTAGCTTTCTGTATTTCCTCACGGCTAGCACAGAACTCTTCATACAGCTGATCCATATTGATTCTGTCTGTCAGTTTTAGTGCAGCCACCATCTGCTCCAGGTCAGGAAAGGAGAGCTCATCATTCAGGCCAATTGGTTTCAGTTTCACCATTACATTAGAGTCATAAAGCTTCACAAAGTCTTGTTGTATCTTGGACCTCTGTGCTGGCAACTGTTTCTCCATCAGCCTCTTGGTCTGGAATCCAAAAAAAACTGTCTTGTTTCCTCTGGAGCATCTTCATTTTGAATTGTTCAACTTCTTCATACACATCTGTGATGCAGAGATCTGTCAATTCTATCTTCTTAACCTCTTAAAACCCAATCGCCCACCGGTGGGCGATTGGGTTTGTTGACGATATGTTTCCACTACGGAGCAACATAACCCGCTTCAACTTACATCATTACAGACATTCTATACGTCGTTAGAAAGGGTAGAATCTCCACAATTTATTCATCCGGTTGTTTTTTCTAGAAATCATGAGCACAAAACCATAAATCATTGATATTTACCAGCATGGTAAACCGGAAATGCCAAAAAACAGAGCGACTCCCTACCTTTGAAGCAATCTGAGAACCGTAATATGTGTCCATTCCTCAATTATTTATATTCCAATTGTCCGTGAGAATCCACTGATCAAAAGCATCAAAATGGTTGTTCATAAAATTATTCCAGCTTGTGAATATCGTCGTGTAAAGTCCATTTGTTTACCATCTCCAAACTTTGTTCGTCAACTAACATCCAGACGTTCGCAGCCGTATCGATATTTTCTCTACCTCCAGTATGGAGTTGTTGGGTATGCTTGTTTTCATCACTTTGCTGGCTACAAAATAAAAGTGTCCCCGTCTTTTTCTGTTCAGTTTTCACCCCGGTACAGCCCGTGAAGTAGATGGAGCGCTCCCAGTTCGAAGGGCCAATGGGCTTTGTTTACTTTGTTTCGCGGCTTTAGTATAGGGACAGCGTATTGGCTATTGATGTATCAATCACTTGGGCTTCTAGCCAATGAGTTTACCTTTCCAACGCTGCCAGGCGTGTCCAGGTGTGATACGCATGAGCCGAGATATAAAGCTGCGTCAACACGGCAGACAACTCACTTTGCGCAGGAGAGAGCCTCCAGAGGACCAGGACGCACAACTCAATTGCCCCTTTAATTTTTGTTGCACAGCTTTCAACGAAGAAAACCAAATATTATACTCATGAAGAAGCCCTCGCGTTGATTTTGGCTTCATCCGAGGACAGCGAAGACAGCCAATATGACTCTGAGAGAGAGGAGATGTTCGAACAACAATTAGACGACGTCTTTGATCGGTGAGTGACGCCATCTTTGTGTATTTTTGTGTGTGGGTTTTTATGCTTACAGTGAACAATACAGTATAGTTATATAGTATACATTATATATATAAATGAAAAATGATATAATATAAATATAAATATATATATATATATATAGCCGTGAGTGAAATCTGAAAGAAAGTTAGTGTGTGGGGGGTGTAGCTTACAAAAGACAACAACACAGACCCTTTGTTCACAAGTTTAGCATTTCATGAATGATGCTAAATGGGTAGCCATTTAGCACCACTTATGCTAAATGGTTAACCCTCATCCTCATCCTCATCGTCATCCGCTTATCCGGGGTCGGGTCGCGGGGGGAGCAGCTCAAGCAGGGGGCCCCAGACTTCCCTTTCCCGGGCCACATTGACCAGCTCTGACGGGGGGATCCCGAGGCGTTCCCAGGCCAGTGTTGAGATATAATCTCTCCACCTAGTCCTGGGTCTTCCCCGAGGTCTCCTCCCCACTGGACGTGCCTGAAACACCTCCCAAGGAAGGCGCCCAGTGGGCATCCTTACCAGATGCCCGAACCACCTCAGCTGACTCCTTTCTAAGTAAAGGAGCAGCGGCTCTAATCCGAGTTCCTCACGGATGGCTGAGCTTCTCACCCTATCCCTAAGGGAGACGCCAGCCACCCTTCTGAGAAAACTCATCTCGGCCGCTTGTACCCACGATCTCGTCCTTTCGGTCATCACCCAGCCCTCATGACCATAGGTGAGGATAGGAACGAAGATCGACCGGTAGATCGAGAGCTTTGCCTTGCGGCTCAGCTCTCTTTTCGTTACAACGGTGCGGTAAAGCGAACGCAATACCGCCCCCGCTGCTCCGATTCTCCGGCCAATCTCACGCTCCATAGTACCCTCACTCGCGAACAAGACCCCGAGGTACTTGAACTCCTTCACTTGGGCTAAGGACTCATTTCCTACCCGGAGTAAGCAATCCACCGGTTTCCTGCTAAGAGTCATGGCCTCAGATTTAGCGGTGCTGATCCTCATCCCAGCCGCTTCACACTCGGCCGCCAGCCGATCCAGTGAGTGCTGAAGGTCACAGGCCGATGATCCAATGAGGACCACATCATCTGCAAAAAGCAGTGACGAGATCCTCAGACCACCGAACTGCAACCCCTCCCCACCACGACTACGCCTCGATATCCTGTCCATGTATATCACAAACAGGATTGGTGACAAGGCGCAGCCCTGGCGGAGACCAGCACCCACTGAGAACGAAACTGACTGGCTGCCGAGAACACGAACACAGCTCTCGCTTTGGGAGTACAAAGATTGGATGGCCCTGAGGATAGACCCCCTTACCCCATACTCCCGCAGCACCTCCCACAGTTTCTCCCGGGGGACCCGGTCATACGCCTTCTCCAGATCCACAAAACACATGTAGACCGGATGGGCATACTCCCAGGCCCCCTCCAGGATCCTTGCGAGAGTGAAGAGCTGGTCCGTAGTTCCACGTCCGGGGCGAAAACCGCATTGTTCCTCTTCAATCTGAGGTTCGACGATCGGCCGAACCCTCCTTTCCAGCACCTTGGAGTAGACTTTACCAGGGAGGCTGAGAAGTGTGATACCCCGGTAATTGGTACACACTCTCTGGTCCCCCTTTTTGAACAGGGGAACCACCACCCCGGTTTGCCACTCCTTTGGCACTGTACCCGACTCCCATTTAGGCTAAATGGTTAACCATTTAGCATAATTTAGGAAATGCTAAACTTGTGAACAAAGGGTCTTTGTTGTGCTGCTAATTGCAGCAAGGCTAGCAATACAATCATTCTGTTTATGTACAGTTATTTCCTGTTGATTTGTGTAGTATGTAATATCATATATCAGTGTTTATTTGTTTTCTATGTAAATAACACCCCATTGAATTGCATTTATATATTTCTTCATTATATTTGGTGACATTTGTGCATTGCATTGTGTTTGTAGGTCAATGTCTGAGGACAGTGATGCAGATTGGGAGCCGCAAAGCCAGACAGGCAGACGCCCGACCCCCACTCCTACTGAAAGTGGTAGTTCTTGTCATATTTTCTTATCATATTTTTTGTATATAGTTCACTCATTTTTCATATTTTGTTATTGGCACAAGTAGTAATAGTATATTGCAGAATAATAAAATCCTTGTTTGAAATTCAGTCCAGTATATTCTGTCATTTTTCTATGATGGTTACTATCCGGTAGTGTCTCATCACATGACAATATCTCAATATGGCCATATCAAATGAATGTGTGAAAAAATTATGTTTTGAATCATGGAGAAAGGTTTTATAGTCACCAAAATGCTTCAGTAATGTTTCCAGTGTCACAGAAGTGAGTAAATGCATTTGGCACAATTTGGCCATTTGGAGACATTTTGGAGAGGTTTGTGCCGCCAGTGACAACACACCATAAAAACTCCATTAACTCCCAAAGGTTTAGGCCTAGAACTCCAAAATTTCTTCCAGGTGTAGTTGGCATGATGTAGAAGGTATTTGGCATATTGCCATATGCCTTACATAAAGCACATCCTAGTTATTGTAGTTCAATTATGACCTATTATTGAAGACAAAGAAATTGCTTTAGAGCCATGTTTGAACTGATGTCATTTAGGTTGTGTGTAAACATATCTACAGAAACTAGAGCTTGTCAGCTTTCAAATGAAGTATCATACATCCATCTAGGACTTAGGGTTACTGTGTTATAAGCTTTTCCATTTGGGTATGTGTATAGGCGAAAAAAAACAAAATACTGCCGAGACAGAACAGGTTGTAGATCGAAAACACATCCCACATTGTGGAAAAAGCACAGATATATCTCAGCTGTGTCTGTGTTAACTTCCTCCTCAAACGTTTTCCTCAATGCCACTGGACAGTTCTCCCCAAGGGACCTGAAATATGAGGTAAGAGCAGGCCAAGTTTCTAGGAGACGATTGACAAATTTATTTTTTTCTTTGCCTCAAAACAAAGAAGCAGTAGCCTGACTGCTATGTTCGAGGCAGTATGTTTGCATGTTCGTCGTTTAATTGCACTATAGGCTTTTTTTTTGTATCGTCCTGAATTGATCAGTATATGCCAATGTTGTTATCAATAAAAAAACATATGCACAAGGCAAGCCGATGCCCTTCTCCATGTTGATAAGAGCATTAAAACGAGAAAAATTAATGGGACAAAGGAATCAAGGGATATTTGGCATAGAAAAAAATTACTCGCGATTAATCGTGAGTTAACTGTCATTAATGCGATTAATCGCGATTAAATATTTTAATCGCTTGTCAGCACTACTAACTACATAAACCACTATGCTAGGAGGCTAACCAGCCCCTGGTCTTCCTCCAGGGGCGCGGCTCCTCCACCAGCTCTCCTCAGCCCAGGGCTCCCAGTCACTGGGGAACACAGTGGGGCTACTTTCTTATTCTTTGGACACCTTGTTTAAATAATGCTGAAAAAAAGCGCTTGCTTGAATGTAGAAGATAGCATAGAACATTAATTTCATATTTTAAACTTCGACATGAAACATGCACACTCTTGGGAATTTGAAATTCAGGAATATAGTAAAACATTCTTTGAATCGAACAGCATAGCTCTGGTGGTCAAACGCCGTAGAAAGTAAAGATTGTTGGTTTTAACCTTCCAAAGACTTGAGCAGTCCCATCATAGTCCTCGTCTCGCTCCTGGTGGGTCCTCCGCCTCATCTGCTCAAACACACGTTAAAGGGGTGATGCTCCGCCCCCAGGTGTGATCAGCCGGTACAAGCTGCTGTGTTTGAGTGACGTCAGAGGTCGGTGTGTCCACCTAGACGTACGCAAGTGACCTTAAATATGACCTCAAATCACAGCTTTGGCTAAAATTCACAATGAAAAATCAGATGGAAAAACTTCAGTTTTTCAGTTACGATTGTTTGAATTAATTAAAATAACCTCCTGGTGTTAGTGTCTGTAGCTAACTACTAACAGGCATATATATTTGGACACGACTACACGTGAGTTCTCAGTGTTCGGTTTATTCCAGAGCTGCCACACAGAACAACGCAATGCATTAATGTGTATCCCTTCTTCGACTACTTGGCACAGAACAATGTCCCTAGGCTATGACACTGACCTCCAGTGGTCACTACCTGTCATTACAGTGATGGTTACTCCTGATCCAGGGGGATCTGGATACCCACTGGTCCCCAGCCTCCTATCCACCTTGGTGCTCCAGGCCTGGTCTAGGGGGATCTGGTCTCCAACCTCCCAGGCCTGGTCTAGGGGATCCGGTCCCATGCCTGGTATCAGGGATCTGGTCCCATGCCTGGTCTAGAGGATCCGGTCCTATGCCTGGTATCGGGGATCTGGTCCCATGCCTGGTCTAGGGGATCCGGTCCCATGTCTGGTCTAGGGGATCTGGTCCCATGCCTGGTATCGGGGATCTGGTCACCTTCTGGTCCTCCTGGGTGCAACCTGGTCTAGGAGATCCTGGGAAGTCAGACAGCACCTTTATAAACACCTGCACAAAGTGGTCTAGTATCTAACTACAATCCCCCCCCCCAGAAGCTCCTTACCTTGAGCTGAAACGACGATGAGATCTTGAGATGCTTCGGTCGTCTCTTTGCAAAATACTTGAGGCGATCTGGTAGTTTGTTGCTGTTGGTTCATGTACAGATAATTGACTACATTTCGGATCCCCCCCATTTAGCATAATAACTCCCACCCATAAACAAGGCTGACAATCGTACAAAACTACAAACTGTTCTCATGCCTTTTGTCCACTTTCTTTCTACTCTCTTAAACATTGCATGCACATCTTCTGAGCGTCGCCTTACTGATCAGGGTGTGATACGAGTAACCAGAGATGCATGAAAAAATGACCTGAAACATCCCTCAAGACAGAGACAGGGGATCCCCAAGAAGACACGCCAAAGGGTAGGATGTAGTGTCGGGCCGTGCACTTCACACCTTCACTGGTGTCCTACATGAACTAATCCACCTCTTAATGCCATCATTATGACTCCACGGCTACAGAAACCATCAATATTACACAGAAATACAGTATAACAGGGCGTTGCATCACAGACAGGTATCTCATGTAGCAAGAAAGAATGCCATTACTAAAGCAAGAAACCCAATTAGGACAATTCAACAAGTCTATTTTCACTGTAGCCACAGCTGCCATACATACATCATCTCTAGCAGAAACGTCAATATTAACCTAATTAAATGACAAAAATATAAAAACGTTTAAATAAAATGCATTACTCACCAAAACTGGTGATCATTTTTACTTTCCTCAAGAAGAGTTTGATTACACTGTTGTACAGTTTATCTGTGCATTTCAGTTCCAACAATAAGTCCCTTTCCATCGCCATGGAGGCTAATGCTGAAAGTCGAGTCTGTTCAGTCGTGTTTCTGAAGTGAGTTTTAATTCGGTAAAGGGAATCTCTTAATTTATTTATTATTCGCTTTATTTTAGTTTGTGCCGGTAGCTATCGATGCTTTGCTGGCTCTGACTAGTACCTCTCTCTGGCCATCCAATCAAAGGACGGGAAAATTCCGATGTCATTGGACGCCTGCTAGATGGCCTTGGCGTTGCCAACTCGAAATCTGATTGGTTAAAGCAACAGCGTCATTGCCACTTACTTTAAGCTACAGACGCCAGCACTATCGAGGCAGATTGTTTAGGCCAGCAGAGAAGGCCTTGCTGGCCCTGACAGCCCACCACCGGTAGGATGCGAGAGCTCCCCGACTCGGCGACTAGAATACAACCCAGCTCTTACAGGAGTGAACCATGGAGCACATTTCAACGTTCCTCTCAATAGACCTTGAAGCCCCAGTGAGGGTTGAGAGAAAGTGAGAGGAAGACTGTAGCGCTTTCCACTTGCGTTTCAGACCGTTAAAATAGGGCCCTTAGTGCCCCTGTAGTGTATTTTAACCGACACTTAGACTAATTTAAGAGAGAGTAAAAGAAATCGAGGGGTCCGGAGCAAGTATTGACAAAAGACTTTATCGTTAAGAAAAAACAACAACGATATCAGCCGAATGGGTCTGCAGAGTCACTGGTGGTCAACAGATTCCAGCCTCTTCTTGTACACACACAACAGCACAGTACTCAGCAGTTTCTTGTTTTAGGTGTCCACCCATAATCAATCACAAACTCTTCTAACCAGATGGTCACGAGATAGTCTAGGACCCAGGAAGTGGAGTCAGCATGCATTGTCTCCGTAGCTTCCTGCTCCTGGGGGGTTGGGCCCCAACCGCTGCTCTGACCCCAGACTCCCAGGCACCGTGTCCTGTCCTGGATCAGAATCCAGAGACGCTTTAAATGTTTTCTACCATTAGATATACAGGCCTAATAATAATCATAGTTTACCATAGAATATAATCATTAATTTCTACCACACCCCATGCCAGGGCAACGATTGCCCTTCTCACACTTAGTGCCCCATGGAGGTGCAACGATTGCCCCTCTCACCCTTTGTGGATCATGCAAGGGCAACTATTGCCCCTCACCCTTTGTGTTCCATGCAAGGGTAACGATTGCCCCTTTCACACTTAGTGCCCCATGCAAAGGCAATGATTTCCGCTCACACCAAGTGCCCCATGCCACCTCAAGATTGCCCCCCCCCCCACACACACACACTAAGTGCCCCATGCTAGGCCAAGGATTGTCCCTCTTCCATGTATTGCCCCATGCCAGCTCAAATATTGCCCCTCTCACATGTAGTGCCCCATGCCAGGGCAACAATTGCCCCTCTCACATGAAGTAGTTCCCTATCCCAGGTCAAATACTGCTCCATTCTAAGGTAAAGATTTCTCATCTCACATGTATTGCCCCATGCCAGGGCAAGATTGCCCCTCTCACACTTAGTGCCCCATGCCAGGTTAAAGATTGCCCCATGCCAGGTTAAGATCGCCCTGTGCTCGACGATCGATGTGCACTGGACAGATCGGTCTACCAGCCTATCCAGTGGACCGGAGCAAACTTTGCTCTTGGTGCGTTCACATCGCTGGAAATTATGGGGAAAACATTTTCGCGACGTTGGAAAGTTTGTGTGAACGCCACCTCATGACGCTGTTATGATTCTACTTCCGTTCGGCAACTGAGGCCAAGTTTTGACAACAGAGTTGCCCAGTTGGTGACGTATGGTTTACTAGTGACGCGCATGAACATGGCGGAACATGAACGTTTTACTCAATATAAAATAATCAACCATCATATCACATACTTTACTATGGATTGACGTTGTAACGTCTGTTGGCATGACTTTGCTTGTAGTCGATTTTAACCGAGATATACAACACTTCGACTAATTTGAGAGAGAGTAAAAGAAATCGAGGGGTCCGGAGCAAGTATTGACAAAAGACTTTATCGTTAAGAAACAACAACAACGATAACAGCCGAATGGGTCTGCAGAGTCACTGGTGGTCAACGGATCAGCTTCTTCTTTATCCACACACACACAACAGTTTATTTGTTTGAGGTTTCCGCCCACATCAATCATGAGTTCGTCTAACTACATTATCAACAAAAATAATTTAGGACACCAGTCTGAGGTCAGCACGCATTAATCTCGTAGCTACCTGCCCCTATCATGGGTTCCTTCCAACATACGCTCTGACCCCAGACTCCCAGGCACCGTGTGGTTTCTACCATTAAGATATACAGGCCTAATAATAATCATAGTTTACCATAGAATATAATCATTCATTTCTACCACATGGTCAGTTTTAAACGTTGTGTACTGGTAAACCAGCTCTAGATAAGGGCAAGTGTTGCCTTCCATACAGTGGGTATACTGTATGTGTTTCTCATAACTAAAAGCAAAAGGATAGTAGGTGATGGGCATCAAGGAAATTAAGGCATGCAAACCTGAAATTGATCCTACTAAGTTCCGTTTAGTTCTGACTGTTTTTATCAGACTAAATCCCCTGCTGTGAAGAACTTTTAGATTCCCAACGCAGTGCACATGAACGGTTGCTGTCGCGAACCTGCTTAAGCGTGAGCGTCATTACCGGCGAGCCGTCTCGTTAGCAGCAGGACAGTGAACGAACCTTCATCTATCCAGGGAACATCTCGGTGGACACGCCCACTTGTGATGTCACTAAAACACAGGAAGAGACGGGTTTCAAACTAAAACTCTAACCCCATACATTTGGGACTCATGAGTATTGATGAAGAACTTATGTACGTTTTATAAGAAAAATAATTATTTTATTTTTATTATTTATAATTATTTTCACTGTTGAAGCCGACAGCCAATCGGACGGCGCCTCTTAACGACATGAAGTCACGACAAAAACCAACACTTGAACACATGTCTTTCAGAATGACAATTTTATTTTGAAAAAGAAAAGAGAGAAACTTTTTAGGTCACTTCTAGTTCCGCCTTCCACGTGGCCCCGCCCCTTGCCCCTGCCCCGCCCCCTTTTCACAGCCCTCGTCATATCATCATTTTCTTACATAAATCAGAATGGTATATTGTGCATGCAATACCGCATCATCAGCCTTTAAGATTCATCTTCCATAAAAAAAATGATAAAGAAAGAGACAGAGCAAGAGAGAGGGAGAGAGGGAGAGAGAGAGAGAGAGAGAGAGAGAGAGAGAGAGAGAGAGAGAGAGAGAGAGAGAGAGAGAGAGAGAGAGAGCGGAAAACAGAGTGAGAGAAAAAACACATTTCCCACCAGGAGCGTCAATGACGATTTTTTCGGGGACCAAAATAAAAGCGCAGGATAAATTCAGCGCAGCTCGAAGCGATGTACACGGTTTCTGCGGTTGCATAGTACAGTACATGAAATTCCTCATTTTTAAAACAGCATGCCTTTTCGTATTGCACATTACTGAAGTTAAGTATACTGGACCTGGTCCCCCCCCCCCCCCCCCCCCCTCCTCCTCTTGCGAGAGACTTCGGTTTCCCTCGCGAGATTTCGTGAGATCACATTCGAGGCTACAACTATACAGCAAACAGCGTTTCTCCAACATGACGTTATGTACAATGCCTTTCTGATATAAAAATAATCCCCTGACGAATATGCATCTATTAAACCTTCTAAGTCTTCTTTTAATCTTCTAGGTTAGCTTCTATTTTTTGTAAGGTTGTCGATTTCTTTTTTTTTTATCTTTCCGAAGTTTATTTTAACAAAGAAATAGGGCTTATGGTCACCTGGAGATGCAGTCTGTGTTGAGAATATCCTGACGGTGTTTTTTGTACACAAAAGTCTGGGATTGTTGTAAAATATGAAACAAAATGATGCCAGATGAGACATTTCTTCGGATATCTACACTATTCAAAGGAAAAACGTGTCTAACTGTATCTAACAGGGAGGGGATGGGAGTAATAAATACAAAATAGTAGCCTCAGAGACATCTGACAAAAAATAATTTCAGATTTTCCTAATATGAATCATTAATATTTAAGTCATAATTTTGGAAAGTGAGTTTAGCCTCGCAAGGCAATCAATCAATCAATCATCACTGCGCATTTCGCATTCCAAAACAGAATGTGACTTTAATTAAATAATACAAATTGACTCTCTCTACTAGGGGGTCCAGGGACGAAAAATTTATTAAATTTATTTATTCATTCTTTTTTTTTCCTCCCTGGAGTAAACGGGGTTTCCCTTATATCATCCAAAAAACAAAACTCAACACGTTGTGGGTTGAGTATTTTCCGGTTTCACCAGCGGAAGGAAGCATGCTCTGTCGTCAGGAACACATGCCGGCAACACAGAGTGACGCATGATGCAAACAACGACCCCTAAAGACGAGGCCGTTAACCCGGCCAGGGACACGACCACCGCGTCACATGGACCAATCGCACGAGGCCAATCGCATCGCTAAAGGAAGCGGCTACAGCGGCTAGCAGGTTGCGGGCTAGCTAGCGCGCTAGCTCACCTAGCCTCGTTTACGCGCTCGCTAGACTCTCTTTGTCTTTTTTTGAAACTTTTCTTTTTTTATTTTCTTTGTTTTGTTAATGCCAGACTCAACCGCTCTCTCTCTGCTTGTATCTCTTACGGGGGTCTAGCTCTCTAAATCGCGGCGGCTAAAGGGTTAGCATGACGCGCTGGGACCGGCTCAGCTGGGGGGGGGGGGGGGGGGGGGGGCTTGGACTCTACGTCAGTCTGAACTCAAATCACACAATAAAAGTACCGGCCCAAAAACGTTGTGTTTCGCCCGAACTCTGCTCGCCCTCGTTGCTTACTATTGCCTTCTATTTCGCTCGATAAGTGCTAACTAGGGTCATCTCCATGGGGACGGCGGGTACGGGGGGGTGGGGGGGGGTCATTTGATTGGATGCTGCCGACGCAGTTCAAAAGCTACGCTACACAGGAAAAAAGCCACCCGTTGCCGAGGTGACGTCGACACGGCAAACAGGACGTTCTCCAAACGGAATGCAACCCGGCGTGTAAAAAAAAAAAACACGAGCCAGGCATAATCAAACGATCACAACCCCCCCCGCCGATGTCATGACGAAACAAAGATGGCCGAAGCCATCGGGGGAGAGGGGCGTGGCCAGGACGGGGAGGGGTCCATTCAGCATCGAGACTCTGTTCCATTGAGTCAAAGCGGGCTGCGTTCCAACTCCTGGCGGCGCTGCAGTCTCCTCAGGCTCTGGGGAGAGGCTCCGCCCACTTCAGTCTCGCTAATGAGTTAGGCCGAGCTAACGACCAAAGGAGGGTGGGGGGTCCCAGACGAGCGGTGAGAGGGTGAAGGTCGTAGTGGAAACAAAAGTGTGTTTTGGTGTCTGTGTGTTTTAGTCCAGCAAGGGGGGGGGGGGGAGCTCACGGAAGGGGGCGTGGCCGCTCTCCTCAGAGTTTAAGTCCAGTGTGTGTGTGTGTGTGTGTGTGTGTGTGTGTGTGTGTGTGTGTGTGTGTGTGTGTGAGCAGAAGGGGAGTCATCTGGGGGGGATGCGACGGAGATCGAGGTGAAGCTTAAAAAGCCTGCTCGTTAAGCACTAACGAGCAGGTGACGGGGCGGAGCCAGCAACGGGGGCGTGGCCACACCCATTAGAGTTTAGTCCAGCGCGCGCGTATGCGCGTGTGTGTGTGTGTGTGTGTGTGTGTGTGTGTGTGTGTGTGTGTGTGTGTGTGTGTGTGTGTGTGTGTGTGTGTGTGTGTGTGTGCACGTCCCAGCAGAAGGGGGGTCCGGGGGCGGTTCAGCTCGTTAAGCTCGTTAAGGTGAAGGAGAGGCGGAGCCAGTAAGGAGCGTCGACCGCCCAGATCAGAGGCGGTGGCGGGAGTCCTGGCTGCAGCCCCCCGGGGAGGTGCGGTTGCGGTGGGGCTTGTAGGAGTCCTGGTAGGGGTCCTGGTGGTGGTACTGGTCCTGCTGGTACTGGTCCTGATGGTACTGGTCCTGCGGGTACTGGTCCTGCTGGTCGCGGCTGTGCTGGGAGCCCGAGGAGACGCGGTTGCGGCCCTTGTGCGCGCGCTCGTTGTGGTAGTTCTCGTCCGACGTCATCAGATTGCGCCGCTCGTTGGGGGTGGAGTTGTCGCCGCCGCCCCCCCCGCCCCCGTTGCCGCCCCCGCCCCCCCCTCCCCCGCCCGTGTGGTTTCCTTGACGATTGCGCTGGCTCTGCTGGGGCAATGAGGGACAACTTTATTAGTGTGTGTCATGACGGCGACGGTGTTAACGTGTGTGTGTTTATAGGGCTAGGCTCGGGGTAGGCTATCATCAATACACACACAGACACACACAGTGTGATTCTGTGTGTGTCTGTGTGTGTGTTTCTGTGTGTATTTGTGTTGTCTGTGTGTGTTTGTCTAGTGTGTGTGTGTGTGTGCTTCTGTGTGTTTGTGTAGTGTGTGTGTGAGTCTGTGATGTTTTTTGTGTGTCTGTGTGTCTGGGTGTCATATCTGTGTGTGTGTGTGTGCGATGTCGGTATGTGTTTGTGTAGTATGTGTCTCTGTGTCTATGTGTCTGTGTGTGAGTGTGTGTGTTGATGACAGCCTACCCCGGGCCTAGCCCTATTAACACACAGACACACACACACACACTCACAGAGAATTACACACACAGACACACATTCACACAGACCATCAGACTCACACACACACACATAGAAAACACACCCACTCGCACAAAGACACAGAATCAAACACACACAGACCCACACAGGCTCCCACCCCCCCCCCCCCCCCCCCCCCTCACCTGTAGGCCGGAGATGGAGGTGGGGTAGGGCGTGAGCGCGGCGGGCCCCAGGGGGCGGCCCAGCAGTGGGTTGAGGGGCGTGGCCAGCGAGGTGTGCGTGGCCTTCCAGTACGCCTCCAGGTACTCTGCCAGGTGCTCGCAGGCGTCCTCCAGCTGGTTCTCGTCCAGGATGATGTCAAACATCTCCTGTAGGGGCGGGGTTTAGAGAGAGGGGGCGGGGGTTATAGAGGGTGGAGTCAATAAATGCGCGGGTTTAAGATATGGGCAAAGTTAAGAAAGGAGCGTGGTTAAGACAGAGGGGGTGGGGCTAATGGGGGGTGGAGGCAATATAGGGGCGTGGTTAAATTATGGGGTGGGAGTAAGAGATTGGGTAGGGGTTAAGAGAGGGGGCGGAATCAATATAGGGGTGGGGTTAAGAGAGGGCCGGACCCACCGGCGGGCACTGGGTCAGCTTGTCGGCTGCCACCAGCTGCACGTTGAGGTGTTTGCTCTGAGACTTCCCCCGAGACTTCACCAGCCGCTGCAGCACCTTGTGGGACAGACGGACAACACGGACACCGTGAGGACACACGGACACAGCGTGAGGACAGACGGACAACACAGACACACCGTGAGGACAGACGGTCAACAGACACATGACGTTCACATGACATTGATCCAGATTGTCTACCCCCCCTCACCCCTCACCCACCCCTCACCCCTCACCCACCCCTCACCCCTCACCCTTAACCCACTCGTGATTGGCACATCAAGTTCGTCAAACAGAGATGAAAGGACAGACAGACAGACAGACAGACAGACAGACAGACAGACAGACAGACAGACAGACAGTAGATCTGCTCAGACAGTAGTGCTGAGCAGATCCATCGAGATGCTAGAGAAAGGACAAACAGAGCAGTATAAAGTGTCCCAGTGCTCCCAGTTCTGCCAGTGCCTGTACCTCACAGTGTAGGGGGGCGTGGTTAAGAGAGGGGGGCGTGGTAAAGAGAGGGGCGTGGTTAAGAGAGGGGCCGGGGATACCTCACAGTGTATCAAAGTGTGTCAATGCAACGCAGAAAAACCAGAGAAGTGGCAAGCATGCAGCTCGCAGTGGACAACCACCAGGTGTGGCTCACCTGTCGTCTGTCTGTGCCGTGAGGGACGCTCCTGGGAGCCAATCGGTGATGGGCCAGAGTTAAAGGGGGCTTGTCCCTCCGGCCTCGTGCTCTTAGGTTTTGAGGTATTGCTTTTACAAGTGAGGAGGGAGACATCTTCAGCCAACATTTACTGACATTTTAAGTGCGTTTAAGGGTTTTTAAGTTGTTCATACTAGCCGACTAATGCATTGGTGCCTAGGGAAACTCTCTTCACTCATTGGTCGGTTTTCTGAGTGAGGGACACGTTAAGAGGGGGGCGTGGTTAAGAGAGGGGCGTGGTAAATAGAGGGGCGTGGTTAAGAGAGGGGCGTGGTTAAGAGAGGGGCTGGGCATATGATAGGGGCGGGATTAGGAGAGGGGCGGAGTTAATACAGCGCGCAGGGTTAAGAGAGGGGCGGAGCTAAGAGTGTTGGAGGTTTTCCGAGTGAGGGACACATCACCAACGTGCTACTTCCAAAAAAACCAGTTGACTACCTGTTTCCAGATCAGTTACGGGGGGGAAAGCGAAGACACCTCATCGTTTACTAAACTGAT
The DNA here is from genome assembly GCF_031168955.1 of Gadus macrocephalus. Lineage (NCBI taxonomy): Eukaryota > Metazoa > Chordata > Actinopteri > Gadiformes > Gadidae > Gadus > Gadus macrocephalus. Next base: position 2,238,956 of record NC_082388.1, read on the forward strand.
TAGGAGAGCGAGGAGAAACAAGATTCAGGTTGAAGAGATCAGCTTTAGAAGGACATCTAAAAAGAGGAGGAGTCCAACATTCCAATCCATGATTCCTTACTGGCTATCAGGGTCACAAAGACACACACACACACACACACACACACACACACACACACACACACACACACACAGACTCACACAGACTCACACAGTGACTCACACACAGAGACTCACACACACACACACACCGACTCACACACCAACAAACACAGACTGAAGAATTTGAACCGCGCACTCCTTAAACCACAGAGTTAATTGAATCAAGGTTCATTTAATCTTAATTGGGTTCTTAATTGGGCTCCTGATTGGCTGACCTTGGGCGAGGACACCTTGACGTGGACGATGATGGGGGCCAGCGAGGTCTTCAGCAGCTGGGCGGGGTGGT
>NC_082388.1:2239482-2251982 GCF_031168955.1 Gadus macrocephalus
TATGATACCATGTTTTTTAAGTGCATACATTAAAGGTTGTATCAGCGATGTTGGGTGACGTCACTTCTGTTGGTGTTTGAAGCGAGATCCCAAACAAACAGCCAGCTCGCCCCTCCCTTCCGCGTTTCGTGCATCCAGTAAGAACGATCATAAACGCAGCGCAAAACCCCACCACACCCACCCCTTGTCGGTGATTGGTTGGAATACTATTTATTTTGGTTTTGAGTGGTTGGCAGTACCATTTGTTTCTGTGTACGATCTCGGGGCGCAGACTGCCTACAGAGACGGTTTTTTTGAAGGCCTGCTTAAGGGGCGGGCAGCTAGCGGGCCGTGAGGACAGATCAGATTAATGTGATACTTCTTGTGTCAGGCTAGAGTCGCTGATGCAACCTTTAAGTGCCGCGTTGAAAACATCTCAGCCATGTACTCGCACCTAGCGCACACATACACACAAACATTCACTCAGTCATACACAAATTCACCCCACTCATACAAACAGTCACATTCACACACAATCATCCATTCACACACACACACTTCAGGGGACCATCCTTTGGGTGTGGTATCCCTGGGGGGCTGGTCTCTCACCTTCTCACACATTCACCCATTCCTCCATTCACCCACACACACCCCTGATGGGGTCTCTCTGTGGGTCTTAGTTAGGGCTGTACGGTGTGGAATACAATGTATATCACGGTATGATTTGGGGCATAGACGGTAGCGGTATTGTATCTTCTAATCTCGATATAAATGCTTCTGAAGGGGTAAAATTCTAGTTAGGCAGAAAAACTGCATAGAAAAAATGAAAAATCCTTTCTCAAGTTACTTGAGAAAGCACAGATGTTTAATAGTATGGATTTCTTCCTCTACTTGTGCGCGGACCTTACACCGACATTTTGAAATGGAACCATGTCCTTACACAGGTTAACAGTGACGGCGTGTGTTATCTCGTTCCACTACTGGCTTTTTTCGTCGTAAGGACTGGCTTTGGAAAATGCCTGCGGAAGCGTTGTCTGAGATACATCGCTTCGGCAGGCACGCTTGCGCAATAGCGTACTGCATGAGAAGGCAGTATCACTGTCTAATCTGTCGCTAGGAAAAGTAACGTTGCGCCGAATTGAAAAAGGAACTACATTTAGTTACCACATGTTCAGTTGTTACGCGTAACTTTACTTTTTACATACAACAGTAGCCACGTTTACATGTACACTTCTGATACGACTAGAAGCTCAATCTGAATAAAAAATGATCATATACACGCCTCAATCGGAATACAATCCTCTGATCGAATAGAATTCCATGCGGAACAGAAGAGGTGGTGTAGTCCGCTATAATCGACATGTATACACTTATTCCGATTGGTTTAGGGTGGGTGCCACTACTTAGAAAGATGGCATCAGCAGCTTCAGTAGTTCTCAATTGGTCCGTCTGTACTTTAATGCACACCGAACTTGACCGCTGTCAAGGAAAGTGGATTTTTTGCCTGATTCACCTCTTGAAAAAGTCCGGTAACTTATCAACCCTAGTGTGTCCGGTTGCTAGGCGGCGTCAGCGTCTATTTCTCAGCTGATCAACACTACGAATGTTAATTGTAAAAAGACACACCGTGTGAAGATATTATTTCATTTTGGCAAGGAGCCGTTTAATAAGCGGGATAATGTACAGAACTTTGCCGGTCATTATCGAAAATAATACCCTTCAGGGCGAAGCACGAGACCTCTGCTTCGTGTCAGGGTTTATTTTCCCGATAATGACCGGTGTTCTGTGCAACATTATCCAAGACCAAGATAACGGTTGTGCGCGAGAGACATACAAACGTACGCTTACCACTTTTGTAAATGCCCTATACACGATACATTCTGATTGCATCATAGAATTAGATCTATTCCAATTAGAAATTGAATCGGATCAGAAGTGAAATTTGCACCGGCGTACTTTTTATACCGTTTATACTGTACTCCCCTAGTCTTACCCAGGCTGGAGCGTGTGTTGTACCTCTCCATGATGGCCCTCACCCCCTCACCCATTCACCCATTCACCCCCTCACCCATTCACCCCCTCACCCAGGCTGGAGCGTGTGTTGGACCTCTCGATGATGGCCCTCTTGCTGGGGTTGTTGAGCACCGAGCGCTTGGCCAGCGAGATGTCCGCCGTTACCCGGGTGATAGAGATCCTGATTGGACCAGAGAGAGCAGCGGGAGGGGGAGGGGCGGAGTCAGAGAGAGTGTTTGCTGACAATTCATGCTGACAATCCCCCATTCATACACTCACACAGACAATCACCCATTCATACCCTCAGACACACACACACACACACACACACACACACACACACACACACACACACACACACACACACACACACACACACACACACACACACACTCACCTATTCACACAAGGGGGAGACCGAGGGGGAGGGGGGGAGAGTGAGGAGGGTGAGAGTGAAGAGGGGAGGGGGTGAGAGTGAGGAGGGGGAGGGGGTGAGAGTGAGGGGGAGGGGGTGAGAGTGAGGAGGGGGAGGGGTAGGGGGTGAGAGTGAGGAGGGGGAGGGGGTGAGAGTGAGGGGAGGGGGAGAGGGGGGAGAGTGAGAGGGAGCGGGTGAGAGTGAGGAGGGGGAGGGGGAGGGGGTGAGAGTGAGGAGGGTGAGAGTGAAGAGGGGGAGGGGGAGGGGTGAGAGTGAGGAGGGGGAGGGGGTGAGAGTGAGGGGGAGGGGGTGAGAGTGAGGAGGGGGAGGGGTAGGGGGTGAGAGTGAGGAGGGGGAGGGGGTGAGAGTGAGGGAGGGGGAGGGGGTGAGAGTGAGAGGGAGCGGGTGAGAGTGAGGAGGGGGAGGGGGAGGGGGAGGGGGTGAGAGTGAGGAGGGGGAGGGGGTGAGAGTGAGGAGGGTGAGGGGGAGGGGGTGAGAGTGAGGAGGGGGAGGGGGTGAGAGTGAGGAGGGGGAGGGGGTGAGGAGGAGGAGGGGGGAGGGGGAGGGGAGGGGGAGGGGTCCCTACCTGCCGTCGAAGCGGTGCTTGAGGAAGTCAAACAGAGCCTTCTGCATCATGTCCGTCACCTGGAGAGAAGAGAGAGAGGGGGGAGACAACGGGGGAGGGAGGGAGGGAGGGAGGGAGGGAGGGAGGGAGGGGGGGAGGGAGGGGAGATGGAGGGAGAGAGGGAGGGAGGAAGGAAAATAAGAGAGAGAGGTGAGGCAACCGGGGAGGAGAAGGGAGGGAGGGGAGGGGAGGAGGGAAGGGAGGGAGGGAGGGGGGAGGAGAGAGACCTTCAACACAAGGATCAAATCTATCGACACAAATGAGTTGAGAACGCACAATACTGACACAATACTCACACATATTTAGACGCATTATGCTGCACCCCCCTCCGACACACACACACACACACACACACACACACACACACACACACACACACACACACACACACACACACACACACACACACACACACACACACACACACACACAGTGTGGGTCCATCCCAGTAGAGAGGCCTTTAGCGGGTATTGGTTTCACTCCTGAAGTGACGGGGGTCCCCAGAGCCCCCAGGGCAGAGCGGGGTTGTGTGCGTGCACACAGAAGCACACGCACATGCAGACACAGGCACGCAAACACATTCACACACACACTCAAACACACACAAGCACACTCGCACACGCATGTGCACGCGCGTACACACACATGCTCAGACATGCGCACACACATGTGCATGCACACAGATGCACGTGCAAACACACACACACACACAAATGTGCACACCCAAAAACACACACGAGCACACACAGATGTGCACACACACACACACACACACACACACACACACACACACACACACACACACACACACACACACACACACACACACACACACACACACACACACACACACTCTGGTTGGAGCTGTGCCCTCCATCACCTTGCTCTACTTCTGAGGTGGGAGGACCCAGGAGGAGGTTACCGCGGCAACCGCGCACACTGGCAATGGGGAGGGGGGAGGGGGGGGTCTGATGTTTAGAGAGAGACAGAGACAGAGACAGAGACAGACAGACAGACAGACAGACAGACAGACAGACAGACAGACAGACAGACAGACAGACAGACAGACAGACAGACAGACAGACAGACAGACAGACAGACAGACAGACGGACGGACGGACGGAAAGACGGACGGACGGACAGACAGACACAGTAGAGGACCAGATTACCCCTTAAGAGATACTGTTTAGGGTTACTGTACCCCTTAAGAGATATTGTTTAGGGGCACTGTATCTCTTAGGGGTCACTGGGTAACTGGTGACTGGTGATGGGTGATTGACAGGTGCTGGGTGATTGAAAGGTTATTGGTGATTGACAGGTGAAGGCTGCTCACCTCGTAGCCCTTGAGTGACGGGCCGACCAGACCACGGGCCTCATGGAGGGAACAACGTCGTAGGGGGGTAGGTGCTCCATCTGGGGGTGAAGAGGGGGGAGGGAGAGGGGGAGGGGAGAGAGAGGGGAGGAAGGAGGGGGAAAGAGGGAGGGGGGGAGTGAGGGAGAGAGAGAGGGGGAGGGGGAAGGCAGAAGGAGGGGGGGAAGAGAGAGGAGGGGGAAGGAAGGAGGGGGAAAGAGGGAGGGAGAGAGTGGGGGAGAGAGAGAGGGGGAGAGAGAGAGGGGGAGGGGGAGGCAGAGGGAGGGGGGGAGAGAGAGAGAGGAGGGGGGAGAAGAGGTGTAAGGACCGCAGGAGAAAGGAGGAGTGGAGAGGAGGAGATGGAGGGAGAATAGAGAGAGAGGAGTCAGCAGTAAGCCCAGTGTGGTACCTCCCCCCCCCCCCCCCCACCACAACAACCACCGACCACATCACACACAGAGGCACAACGACAGCACAGGGAGGAGGTGGGGATAAAGATATTAATATGATGTATATTAGCGATAAATATCAACATGGTCTCACAGGAATCCGTGAAATGACTACGGTCGGACGCTTAACTCAAAATCCGTGGCCACATCACGGAAACACGCCGATATCCGTGTGTGAGCCACGGAATAACAGTGTCATTTACTTGCATTGGAGCAAATTCCGTGGCCACATCACGGACAATTGAAGTGATTCCGTCAGACCACCACGGATTTTGAGTTAATCCCCCGCTGTGGTCAAATGTGGCACACACACAGATCGAAACGGGAGCACACACACAGATTGAAACGGGAATCTGTGTGTGTGCCACGGAATATCATTGTCATTTACTTGCATTGGGAGCAACTTCCGTGGGCACAACAAGGACAATTTAAGTGTTTCAGTGAGACCACCCCGGGTTTTGAGTTAAGCCCCCGTGGTCGACTCGCTCGTTGAAACGGGGATCCGTGTGTGAGCAACGGAACATCAGCATAATTAACTTGCATTGGAGCGAATTCCGTGGCCACATCACGGAAATTGGCGTGTTTCCGTGATGTGTCCACGGATTTCGAGTTATTCGTCCGTAGTCATTTCACGGATTCCTGTGAGACCAGGTTGAAATATGTATGGGTGGAGATTTAGGCTAGTTTTAAGACTTCTGCGTGGGTCAGAAGAGAGATTGACAGTTTTGTATCGATCTAAATAATCCCGATAATAATCATATCGTATTATTGTTCGGGACTTAATTCAACCACCCCTGGAAAAAATTTGCAAATGTTTACGTTCCATTTTAAACAATTCAATGAATTCATTATTAATTATTCTAGTTTTGCCGTGTTTCAATGTCTCCTAGCCTAGCCCTGTGCAGAACGTGGCCATTTGTGACATCACAAATCGGGGAAGGCGGGATCACCAGCCAATCAGAACGGTCTAGCCCTGCATGCACCAATCGTCGGGCGGCCGCTTGTGATGTCGCAAACGGACTCTCCCATTGACCCCTCCATCCCGGGGGTCGGACAGCAAGTCGAAAACGGGACGGGGGTGGGAAACGGGTTCCACCCGAACCCCCAACTTACCACTTTCTGTTTCTGCTTGCCTGCGAGAGAGGGAGAAGACAGAGTGTTAGCGGAGGGGTGAGAGGTCACCCAGACATTAGCAGAGATCCCTCGTCATGTTTCACCCCCCTACCCTCCGCTACATGGTATGCCCCAACACGAACAATGACAGTGAATAACATAAAGATCTTAAATTAGAAAAAACACACGATTGTTTTTTAAAAGATTTAAGGAAAGCCGTTGATCGCTACGATTCCCGACTTTCATGTTCACAAGGTCACATGACCGAGGGGGGGGGGGGGGGGGACAGTGAGGAAGGGGGGATCCTAGCCTAGCCAGAGTCTGGGTACCCTGCTGTCCTCGATGGGGGGGGGGCTTACGTCGTTGCTAGGTAACCAGAAGCTGGGTGAAAAAAACGAAAAATGAAAAAATAAATAAAAAATGAAACAGAACTTATTCCTTATACTCTACGCAGACGCTTTGACCTCTGACCTCTGACCAGTAGACAGTGGCGGGACAGCCGGGGGGGGGGTCTCCCCACCCTCGTGACGCCCCCCCACAACCACCTCCCCCCCCACCCCGGAGCCCTCACCTGCCGAGGAGATGAGCGGACGGACGGAGGCCGAGACCTCGTCCTCCACACTGGAAGAGGAGTTCCCCCAGACTTACTGGAGGAGGAAGAGAGGGGGAGGGAGGGGGGAGAGAGGGGGGGGGGGAGAGAGGGTGAAAGAAGGGAGAGAGGGGAGAAAGAAAAGGGAGGAGAGAGGGGGTAGAGAGAGAGTGGGGAGAAAGGGGGGGGAGAGAGGGAAGAAAGAGGGGAGAGAGGGAGATAGAGAGAGAGAGAGAGAGAGAGAGAGAGAGAGAGAGAGAGAGAGAGAGAGAGAGAGAGAGAGAGAGAGAGAGAGAGAGAGGAGGATAGGGCAGAGAGAGGGGGGTAAGAGAGGAAAGAGGGGGGAGAGAGGGGGGTGAGAGAGGGGGGAGAGAGGTGAGAGAGAGGGGAGGGACAGGGGAGAGACAGGGGAGAGAGAGGGGAGGGACAGGGGAGAGAGGGAGAGAAGTGGAGAGGGGGAGAAAGAGGGGAGAGAGACAGAGAGGGGGGGAGAGAGAGAGGGGGAGAGAGAGAGAGAGAGAGAGTGGCATTAATGTGGCAAAGGGGGAGAAGAAGAAGAATAAAGAGGAATCCAAAGTCTTGTTTTCTCAGTTTAACCCTTCAAAACATACGTCCGACCAACGAGACACTTTAGATTACGCAAACACAGCATTTTGTTCACTATAATTGTCTGTAAAATGGCTTCGCTTTGCGTTTTTTTGTCGGGCAAAGCAGAAGCTAAGCTAACATGCTAGCTGCAACAGGGCCAGCCCCAATCTGTCCGACGTGATTGATGTACTTTTCAATGTGGACGTAAATGAAGGGATCTCAATCGGTCTGATGAATCCTGCTAGCTCTCTTGTTCGACCACGATCCCTTTATCTCTCGCTCAAAGCCCATCTACTCAAGCCACTCTCAATCAAGGCCACTGTTTTAACTTGACTCTCAATTAGCGGCTACAGCTCCTAGCGCTGAAGGCACCTAGCCTGGCTGACGGGTTTGCTCATTGCCCGACACGGCAGACCCTGATGTTATTTAAAGTTCAGGCATTAGGAGCAACATTAGATAAGGTTTTAGATCGGGAAGGGTGTCGTTCAAAATGCCTAGCATTAGCATCCTTGTTAGCAATAGCATTTGCGTTGGAGCTTAGCTATGAAGGTTAGCCTTAGTGCTAGCATTAGCGTCAGTATCAGCAATAGAATTAAAGTTGTAGTGTTCAGACGAAGGTTAGCCTTAGTGCTAGGATTACCCTTAGTGTTAGCAATAGCATTAGCGTTGGTGTCTTCCTATCAATGTCAGTCTTAGTTAGCATTAGCATTATCCATAGCATCTGTGTTCCTACAAGGGTTAGCCTTAGCACTATCATTAGCATTAGTGATAGCAATAATATTTTTTACCCTTTTTATAGCATTAGCGTCAGTGTCAGCAAGAGAATTAGAGTTTAAGTTCTCATAAGAAGGTTAGCATTAGTGCTAGGATTAACATTAGTGCTAGCAATATCATTAGAGTTTGAGCTTTCCTATGTTAGTTAGCCTTATTGCTAGCATGAGCATTAGTGTTAGCAATAGCATTAGAGTTGGAGCTTTCTTATGATGTTAGCCTTAGTGCTAGCAATAGCATTAGTGATAGCAATAGACTTGGTGCTTCCCTATGAAGGTTAGCCTTAGTGCTAGCATTAGTGTTAGCAATAGTATTTGAGTTGGAGCGTTCCCATGAAGGTTAGGCCTCAGTGCTATAGTTTGGATTAGCGTTAGCGTGTGCCGCGGGCCAAGCCTTACCCTTGGATGCGGCCCCTCTTCTGCTCCCTGCTGCAGGCGGATGTTCTCCAGCTTCAGTGGGCTGGGGATGAAGCCGATCTCACAGCCCTCCTTCACCAGCCGGCCGATCCACCAGTCGTTGTTGAACTTCTGGAAATACGAAACGTAGCACGAAGAAGTTAGCGGTGGCTAGCGGAGAGAGAGGGAGGGGATGGAGGGGGGAGAGAGAGGAGAGAGGGGGGAGAGAGAGGGGACGGAGAGGGGGAGTGAGCAGTAAGAGAGAGGGGAGGGAGAGAGAGGGGCAAATAGAGAGAAGAGAGAGAGAGGACGGAGAGGGGAGACAGAGGGGAGAGAGGGGACAGAGGGAGAAGAGAGGAGGGGATGGAGAAGAGGGAGAGAGAGAGAGAGGGGATGGAGGGGGAGGAGAGGGCAGAGGGGGGAGAGAGGGGAGACAGAGAGAGAGTGGTGAGAGGGGGGAGAGAGGGGGGAGAGAGAGACAAAGGGGGGAGGAGGGGACGGAGAGGGGGAGAGAGAGAGGGGGAGCGAGAAAGGGGGGAGAGAGGGGAGAGAGGGGGGGAGGGAGAGAGGGGGGAGAGGGGGAGAGAGGGGGAAGAGCGAGAGAGAGAGAGAGAGAGAGAGAGCGAGCGAGAGCGAGAGAGAGAGAGGGGGGGGGACGGGGGGGATGTGTAAAACTGATTTTTAATCTTAAATGAATTAATTGGTTAGCATTATGCCACAAAGCTACACGATGCTTCGTAGAAAGCCATAAGCAGGAACTCGCCTCTTTGATGTGCAGGAAGTCCTTGCCGTCGAAGGAGATGGCGGTAGCGGGTACAGGGACGTCCTCGTCCAGCGCGCCGCAGTAGCTGACGTTGGTCCGGACCGCGAAGGCCACGGCTTTACCCTGTGGGGGGGGGGGGGGGGGGGGCGTTAGAGGGGTAACACTGGCTCAGAGTGAACCCCTAGCTCCTGGTGAACCCCTAACCCTAGTGAACCCCTAACCCTAGTGAACCCCTAGTGAACCCCTAACCCTAGTGAACCCCTAACCCTAGTGAACCCCTGACCCTAGTGAACCCTAGTGAACCCCTAACCCTAGTGAACCCCTAACCCTAGTGAACCCCTAGTGATCCCTAACCCTAGTGAACTCCTAACCCTAGTGAACCCCTAACCCTAGTGAACCCCTAACCCTAGTGAACCCCTAACCCTAGTGAACCCCTAGCTCATAAATGGTTAAGCTGCTAGCTTAACCAAAGCTCCTAGCTAACCCTAGCTCAAAGGGTTTCAGTCCTTAGTGTCAGGGTCCCTTAAAGTCCCTTAGACTCCCTTAGAGTTCCTCAGGGTCCGTTAGGGTCACCTAAGATTAAAAGTTCCAGCATGGTCTCTTAGAGTCCCTTACATTCCCTTAGGGTCACCAGGACTCTTCGACCCTAGAGTCCTCAGGGTCGAAGATGGTCCAGCAAGGTCCCTAAAAGTCCTTAAGGGTCACCATAGGGTCATGGAGGGTCTTACCTTAGCTCGCTCCAGCTGTAGGGCGGCCTGCTGCTCTCTCTCCTGGCGGGTCGGGGCCGGTCCTGGGCTCTGACCCCCCCCCTGACCCGGCCCCGGGCTCTGGCCGGGCCCCGGGCTGGGGCTCTGGCCCTGGACCTGGGCCTGCAGGTCCCGCTCCTCCTCCAAGGAGACATCAGAGTCTGATGGTCTGCTAGTGTAGGAATCAGCTGAGCCCTGAGGGGGGGACAGACCCACACCAACGATCACAGATCAGACCCACACCAACGATCACAGATCAGACACACACCAACGATCACTGAGTCTGATGGTCTGCTAGTGTAGGAATCAGCTGAGCCCTGGGGACAGACCCACACCAACGATCACCGATCAGACCCGCACCAACGATCACCGATCAGACCCACACCAACGATCACAGAGTCTGATGGTCTGCTAGTGTAGGAATCAGCTGAGCCCTGAGGGGGGGACAGACCCACACCAACGATCACGGATCAGACCCGCACCAACGATCACCGATCAGACCCACACCAACGATCACCGATCAGACCCACACCAACGATCACAGATCAGACTCGCAGCAACGATCACAGATCAGACACACACCCACGATCACAGATCAGACCCACACCAACGATGACAGATCAGACACACACCCACAAACACAGATCAGACCCACACCAACGATCACAGATCAGACCCGCACCAACGATCACAGATCAGACCCGCACCAACGATCACAGATCAGACCCGCACCAACGATCACAGATCAGGCCCGCACCAACGATCACAGATCAGACACACACCAACGATCACAGATCAGACACACACCAACGATCACAGAGTCTGATGGTCTGCTAGTGTAGGAATCAGCTGAGCCCTGGGGACAGACCCACACCAACGATCACAGATTAGACCCGCACCAACGATCACAGATCAGACCCACACCAATGATCACAGATCAGACAGACGCCAACGATCACTGATCATACTCACACCCACGATCACAGATCAGACACACATCAACGATCACAGATCAGACACACACCAACGATCACAGAGTCTGATGGTCTGCTAGTGTAGGAATCAGCTGAGCCCTGGGGACAGACACACACCAACGATCACAGATCAGACCCACACCAACGATCACAGATCAGACCCACACCGACGATCACAGATCAGACCCATACCAATGATCACAGATCAGACCCACACCAACGATCACAGATCAGACCCACACCAACTATCGCAGATCAGACCCACACCAATGATCACAGATACAGACATCACCATCGATCACAGATACAGACAAACACCAACAATCACAGATTCTGATGGTCTGCTTGTGTGGGAATAAACTGAGACCTGTGGGGAGACAGGCACCAACAATTACAGATACGGACAGACACACAGCAACGATCACAGATGCAGACAATCCCCAGCAATCACAGATACAGACACACACAGCCAGGCATCCATCAACGATCACATAGTCTGATGGTCTGCTAGTGTAGGAATCAGCTGAGCCCTGAGGGGGGGACAGACCCACACCAACGATCACAGATCAGACCTGCACCAACGATCACAGATCAGACCCACACCAACGATCATAGATCAGACCCGCACCAACAATCACCGATCAGACCCACACCAACGATCACAGATCAGACCCACACCAACGATCACCGATCAGACCCACACCAACGATCACAGATCAGACCCACACCAACGATCACCGGTCAGACCCACACCAAGGATCACAGATACTTACAAACAGAGATCCACCAATGCACATCCATGCATCCAACCACACACCCAGACATCCACCAACGATCACAGATACACACAACCACACACAAACACCGACACAGACATCCACACACAGCCAGACGTCCACCAACAAACACAGATAAAGTCATCAACACACTGACATCGACCAACGCACACAGATACAGACATCCAAACACATACATGCAAGAACCAGACATCCACAAACGCACACGGATACACATATCCACACCCAGACATGCACAAACACACAGTCTCAGGCTAGCGCAGGCTCAGCTGTTGAATGTGCTTGAATAGAAGTGGTCGAACAGAAGACACTCCTAACCCCCGAAGGCCGGTCACAACTCGGTAATGTTCGGAGTTTGGGGAGCATTTACGTTAACATTCAGAGCGACTTACAATTAGTTCATTCGTCCGAAGAAAGAGAAACAACAATATATCTCTGTGGGTACAGTGAGGATGTTCATAGAACCAAGCACTAACAATCACTAGGTTAACCCATCCCCATAAACAACACAGTCCATTTAGTCCCTTGACGACAGGTGTCACTCATAACACTGATTATAACTAGGCTAACCATCTGCATGTAAACCTCACTGTTCTAACCAGCAACCACTCAAAGCCCAGCTGGTCAGGAGCAGTCAGGGTGAGGCGTCTCGCTCAGGGACACCTCCACACTCTGCTAGGAGGAGCAGGGGATCGAACCCGCGACCTCCAGGTTACCAGCCAACCCGCTCTACCTCCTGAGATACTGCCGCCCTGGACGATGGGGTTCTGTGTGGTGAAGAGGGGGACCCGTACAGCAGGGATACCCCAAAGCAACCGGGGAAGAGGGGCCGGTCAGAGTAGAAGGGCTAACCTAAGAGGAAAACTATTCCCCTCTCTCTCTCTCTCTCTCTCTCTCTCTCTCTCTCTCTCTCTCTCTCTCTCTCTCTCTCT
>NC_082388.1:2256982-2288975 GCF_031168955.1 Gadus macrocephalus
TGGGTATGGGATTTGCGAAACGCCAGCAGATTTTGAAAATACACAACTCAAATGGTCCTACCCCCTCTCCTTCAACGCTGACTCTGACTCCACCCATTCCAAGTACCTGGACGCGCAATCACGCACGAGCGCGAACACAGATGCGCGAGAGCGAGCCAGGCTAGCGTAGGTTTTCGTTAAACAACATGGCAACATTAAAAAAACAACATGGGGATGGTGGCGTCTTGTCTGCCATGGAAATTGTCTTCTACTGCTAGGTCCAAATGTGGATTAACTAGTTCCAGTAGCTACCGCAGGATAACAACAAACAGGAGCTTGCTCTGGGTCACGAGTACTGAACGAAGGGGTCGCGCGCAGGGCGCGGGGGAGGGGGAGTGCAGTACGACCGTTTGATTGACGTACTTACTGTCCAATGCAACTCGATGGCTCTGGAAATCATTGGCTGGAGTTTTTCGAGCCCTGCCCGTTCCACAGATGATTGAATTGTTTAATTTTCATGTCAGTACTTCTAACTCAGTGGCTGTAAGTGGGTTATGATGAGGATTTCAAGTAATTCTGCAAAAATTGCCAAAAAAGCGAATTCCATACCCAACCTTTAGATGCCCTACGGCGGCGTCTAGAACGTCACCATAGGCCGCCATCTTACCACAGTAAAGCTTTCTGGTGGAATCTGTTGTAGCGGACGTAAATCAGTGATCTGCACAAACGCTAATACTCTTATTATGGGTGGTATAGGGGGGAGGGAGGGAGAGGATGAGGGAGGGGAGGGAGGGGGAGGGAGGTGTATTTTTAACCTACCCTGCAGGTTAAAAATATACTGTACTGTACTGTACTGTACTGTACTGGTGTTGCACACAGCAACACCAGTCAGAAAACAACCCACGGCAGGTGTGGCAAGGCATTCAACAGTTGACATACTAAAGGGGACGCAACACCACAACTGTGAACTCAAGTATCTCGCTGGCAGAAGAACTGAACTTCTTCTTCTTCTTTGCCCACTTCGAGACATCAAGGACATCACAGACCTCAGCTTCATCACCACCCCAGCCCCCACCAGCTCACAGCACCCACTCACTGACTGTACAGGTGCAGGATGTGAGACGTGTGCTTAGTGGAGTCAACCCCAGGAAAGCAGGAAGAAAGCTGCCGGACCAGACGGACTTCCTGGGAAGGTCCTCAAGGGCTGTGCTGACCAGCTCTCACAGGTCTTCACAACAATTTTCAACCTCTCCCTGACACAGGCCATCATCCCAGCCTGTCTGAAGTCCTCCACCATCATCCCCGTACCCAAGAAATCAGCACCGGACACTCTGAATGACTACCGCCCAGTAGCACTCACACCCAACATTATGAAGTGCTTCGAGCGGCTGGTCCTACACCACATAAAAGCCTTCCTCCCCCCCACCTTAGATCCTCACCAGTTCGCTTACAGAGCGAACAGATCCACCGAGGACGCCATTGCCATAGCCCTTCATGCTGTGCTGAGTCACCTTGAACACCGGGAGAGCTACGTCAGGATGCTCTTCATTGACTACAGCTCAGCCTTCAACACCATCATCCTGGCTATCCTGGTCTGCAAACTGTCAGCTCTGGGTCTCGACCCGCTCACCTGTTCCTGGATTAGTGACTTCCTCACAAATCGACCCCAGAAGGTGAAACTCGGTCCCCACTTCTCCTCCACCCGCACCCTCAGCACAGGCTCTCCACAGGGGTGTGTGCTGAGCCCACTCCTGTACTCTCTGTACACCTTCGACTGCAGTCCCACCCACCCCAGCAACACCATAGTGAAGTTCGCGGACGACACAACGGTGGTGGGACTGATCTCAGAGGGAGACAAGTCTGCCTACAGGGATGAGATCCTGAAGTTAACATCGTGGTGTTCAGACAACAACCTGTCATTGAACATCACAAAAACTAAGGAGATCATCCTGGACTTCAGGAAAAGCAGAGCAGACCCGGCTTCCCTCTACATCAACGGTGACTGTGTAGAGAGAGTCCACACCTTCCGCTTCCTGGGCACCATGATCTCTGCTGGCCTCTCCTGGACTGCCAAACGGCGGCGGTCGACAAGAAGGCTCAGCAGCGGCTTCACTTCTTCAGGGTGCTCAGGAGGAACAACATGGGAGAGAAGCTGCTGGTGACCTTCTACCGTTCCACCATCGAGAGTCTTCTGACGTTCTGTATCTCAGTGTGGTTTTCACAGTGCACTGAGGCAGAGCGGAAGAAACTCCAGGGAGTGGTAAACACCGCACAGAGGATCACTGGCTGCCCCCTCCCCTCCCTGAAGGACATATACATCTCCCGCTGCCTAAGCAGAGCGGAGAGAATCACAAAGGACAGCTCCCACCCTGGCTTTCACCTGTTTGACCTGATGCCCTCTGGCAGGCGCTATAGGTCCATCAGAACCAGGTCTTCACGGTTCAGAGACAGCTTCTTCCCAAAAGCTGTATCCACCCTGAACACACACATGCATTGACCCCCGACTGACTGACCCCCCCCCTAACCTCCCACTGCTGTATTGTACTTAACTTTATTTTACTTTATTATTTATTTTACATTATTTACATTTCTATTTGGTATACTGTTGTTCTTGTTCTATTTATATATTTTTTTTTTTTCTCGAATGCACCAATTGGGAAAGCTTACTAAAAGTACTTACTTCGTTGTACTTGACTCGTGCAATGACAATAAAAGGCTTTCTATTCTATTCTATTTCTATTATCTCGCTGAAATCTTGACGGATTTACAAACGGTTTGGTTTCTTACAAACTTTTGCTTTTTCTGAGTTTTTGTAGACCATATATTGATTTAACATAAATAACATGAAAACCTTGTGCATGTGTGCATTTATTGCACCTATCTGTTCTGTTTAATGTTCATTTCATATGAAAACACATGGTTATATATAATTACATAAATATCTCTGTACAGGGTGGGGATTTCAACATGCAGCCTTTCTTGATGTATATTTGTAAAGGGAAATCTTGTACCTATCTTAGAACATTATTCTATTTTTCTTAGAACCTAACAATTATTACATAAGTATACACTGTCATACCTACATCTCTGGCGTTTATAACAAACCAAACCGTTTGAAAATCGGTAGAAAATTTAGCAAGTTATTGTTATTTAAAAAGTACATGAATCACTACCAACACAATGTTATTGGTGAGCAGCTGTGGTAAGATGGCCGCCAGTGGTGACGTTCGACTCCATTGGTCAGCACCGCGGACGAGGCATCTAGTTAATATATATATCTATGATCTAGGACCCCGAGTCGATCTGGCACGCGATTCAACCTTACTTATGTGACAGCGCCCACTAGTGGCTCAGCCGGGTTACAACATCCAATAGGAACGCTGACGCACACAGCAGTACCAAACACCACCGTCGATACAACACAATACTCAAACATCACATTAACACATCACAGCTGGTCCCGGCGGGTGGAGGTGTGCGGGTGGTGCACCTGACGGTTGAAGCTGGTGGAGGATGAAGCTGGTGGAGGAGGAAGGTTGGGGTGGTTCGGGTGGAGGTTAGGCTCTAGGTGTGTGCGGGTGGTGTACCTGACGGAGGATGAAGCTGGTGGAGGTGGTGCTGCCGTCGGAGCGCTTCAGCCTGCTGCGTCGGGAGTACGTCCCCCGGTTGACCTGGAGGGCGGAGCGCGCACACACACACACACACACACAGACACACACACACACACACACACACACACACACACACACACACACACACACACACACACACCGAACACACACATACACACACACACACGCGCACACAGACACACACACCGAACACACACACACACACACGCACACACACACCGAACACACACACACACACACACACACCGAACACACACACACACACACACACACACACACAGGCAGGCATGCATAAACAGACACACACAGACATGTGCGTAGGCATGCACAACCACCCACACACACACACGTGTGCAGGCATGAACGCACACAGACACACACACACACATTGCACATGCACACAGGCATAAACAACCATACACACACACACACACACACACACACACACACACACACACACACACACACACACACACACACACACACACACACACACACACACACACACACACACACACACACACACAGCCAGCCAGCCAGACAGAGATCGATAGAGGAGCACATTAAGGAAATGACAGATCTCCAGACGGTCTTTAGGACGAAGGCCTTAAACACGGGGGGATGACTCAACAGATCCCAGTCGGTTCATTCAGTTAAAAGCCAATTAATTCATTAAGGGGAACGCCTCGTCCCCCCCTACCCTCCTCCACCCCCTCTCCTCCAATACTCTCCCAAAGACACCCCTCTTGCACACACTTAATGTAGGCGGGGGATTCATAAAGGACTATCTTATCTTATCTTATGTACACACTTATTGTATGTTGTAGGTCCTGACACTTAATGTACACACTTATTGTCTGTGGAAGGTCCTGGCACTTAAAAACAATACTTAGCATGGTGTAGCGTCTTACCCTAGCTTCTCCTAGCTATCTGTGTTGTCTACGGGAATGGGTTAACCTAGTGATGGTTAGTGTTGGCACTTGGTTCTTTGAACATCCTCACTGTACCCACACAGATATATTGTTGTTTCTCTTTCTAAAGACTAATGGACTTATTGTAAGTCGCTACTGATAAAAGCGTCTGATAAACGCCCTGAAGGTAAATGTTATAGCACTTTACAAACGACACAGAAGCACCTTCCACCAGCACTGTGGAAAACTTCCCGTTTTATCACAACCCACCCGAAATAAAGGGCTAGTTTCCTCTAGGGACCGGAGTTAATTATCTGGGTCTGAGGGGCCCTATTCCAGGACTATCCCAGGGGCGACTGCCAATGTCAGCGCACAGAGTAGGAACCTACTTACACCGATTTATATCGGGGCCACTGGAAGTGGGTCAGCAGCCCCCGCACAATAAGGGCACGCCAGAGAGTGATGATATGAGCATGTTTCAAAATGAAAGTGGGTTTGAAACACTCTTCATAAGTCTCATTGAGATTCAAACCTTTTTCAAGAGAGTCCAGACTAGAGGGCGGCGTAGAAACAGACCGTACATAACCCATACCTAACCCTAACCCGATATGGGTCAGACAAACACAACGCACATTTCACACACAATTAAAAGACAGTTTGGGGATTTCGAGTAAGGAATTTTACACAATGTCCAATATTTCCACATGATAAGTCCTTTAGTAAGGAGCCAAAGGCATCCCATGAGATCAGTTCTGATGGTTATGAATCTTTCTCGAGGGAGTTCCAAGCAGATTGACATGCGGTCCATTTATTTTAAATATTTTTTTATTAGAAGTTATTATTTTTATGCTAATTGATCATCTTATCGTTGTTTCGTTGTATATTGGTCATCAGCAGGCCAGTGTGTTTAGATTAAGTTATTATTTAAATACTTAGGCCTATTGATCTTATGTTGGTACTTTTTTTAACACAATAAAAGGCCTTGATTGTTCGACTAGCATTGGTCTCACAACACCCAGCACATTGCCAAGAAGTCTCAGCAGCGGCT
This sequence comes from Gadus macrocephalus, assembly GCF_031168955.1. NCBI lineage: Eukaryota > Metazoa > Chordata > Actinopteri > Gadiformes > Gadidae > Gadus > Gadus macrocephalus. The sequence goes on from NC_082388.1 coordinate 2,262,553, forward strand.
GTACTTCTTAAGAAAGCTGAGGAAATTTGGACTGTCATCCAAACTCCTCAGCAACTTCTACAGGTGTACAGTGGAGAGCCTCCTGATCAACTCCATCACAGTGTGGTTTGGAAACTGCATGGTACAGGAAAGGAAGGCTCTCCAACGTGTGATTGAAACTGCCCAATACAACTGTGGAGCAGCCTTCCCATCACTTCAAGACGTTTACAACACCCGGGTTACAAAGAGGGCACACAACATCACCAAGGACACTACACACCCCCAGCACACACTGTTCACCCTGTGACCATCTGGCAGACGCTACAGGAGTGTGAAAGCCAGAACAACCAGACTTAAAAACACTTTTTATCCACAGGCCATCAGGCTGCTGAATAACTCGCTCAAACTCTGATGACACCCTGTATTTGCACTATATTCAATACTGTGAACTGTATTTATTTTCAACTGTGAGCTTCATTTGCACTATGCACTTATCTACTAATAATATTCAACATCCAATTTATATATTCAAAAACGTCTATATTTCAATGTCTTTCAGGGCCTTCTGCCGTATGCGAACATTGCACATGCTAAACAGCACCTTATATTTAACTGTTTGTTTAACAAAATTCTGCTCTTTGTACATATATTTTTAGCAGTTTAGTTTATTTATCTACTTTTATTTCAAGTATATTTTGTGTGAAGGGAACTTGCAAATTAAGAATTTCATTGCCCAGTGTAAACTATGTTTCCATTGTGTATATGACAATAAACGATCTTGTATCTTGTATTTTGTATACTTTTTTTTAACACATTAAAGCCCTTGATCAATGATTTAGGCCTACTGAGAAACTAACGGGATCGGAATCAATTTAGTCAAAGAGAAGCTCTCAACAAATCATCAACATTAAGAAGGCACTTTTTATGTTTGCCTTAAACTCAGCGTTTTATTTTTCTTTCCAAATAACTTGTTAGAATATACATTGCATACATCTGTTTCTATTAAACTCGCACTTTTCCTTTTCCTTCAAAATAATAACTTAATATAAACACACTGATCTACTGAAGACTATTCGACGATGAAACAACGATAAAAGATCAATAAGTATTAAAATAACAACTTAATATAAATATAACCGACGACAATTGTATTTGACCTGATAATGAATCAACGATAGAGGAACGTTAAGTAGTAAAACAATTAATGAATTAAATTAAAGTAAAATAAAATGAATATAAAGCCCTGCTAACGATAAAATACATATCTAGCTTATATCAACAACAAAACACAAAATATATATTTTAAGGTTGCCCCTACCTGGAATATAGGCGCCTGTATTCCCTCCCCGATCTTGTTCCGGATGTAGAGGTGTCGCGACATTTCGGCCAGCACATCCGGCCAGGGGGGCGGTACGGTGTTCCGAGACGCTCGCTCCAGCTTCACTGGCCACGGAACATGAGCTCGAGCGAGCGCACCTCTCGGAGAGACGGAGGGTGTGTGTGTGTGAGGAGACGGAGGAGTGTTTGTGTGTGTGACGATGGGTCGTCCTAACTCAAGTACGAGCCATTGGCTGCTGATAGGGGCGTGGAGCACCGTAGGTACGCCCATGCGCACACGCGCTTCAGAAACAGATGTGGTTGACGTTTTTTAAAAGGGGGAGGAGTCATCTCGCCAGGTGTCGTCGTTTTGATTGGCTATTAATAAGATGGACATACGCCTATAGCCCAGTTATGATCTATGTGTGTGTGTGTGTGTGTGTGTGTGTGTGTGTGTGTGTGTGTGTGTGTGTGTGTGTGTGTGTGTGTGTGTGTGTGTGTGTGTGTGTGTGTGTGTGTGTGTGTGTGTGTGTGTGTGCGTGCGTGCGTGGTACATGTGTGGGTGCATGTCTGTGTGCGTGCATGCGCATGAACGCATCGTGTGTGTATTTGTGTGCGTGCTTACGTTTACAGTATCAAATATAGTTATCATGCATTCATTGTGTCGACATTTAAGATCCATATTTATAGTTTTCTTTTAGCGCGTCCAGAGTGTCATGAAAAAGCACCAGATCAACACACCGGTAAAACCACACACAAAACTACCACAGCTGCTCGTTCACCCAAAGGACAAAATTGATCAACACAATAAATGCAACGTCATGTATGAAATACCATGTCAATCATGCAATAAAACCTACATTGGGGAGACGGGAGGGGGTTTTACCACACGAAAAAAAGAACATAAAAAAGAATGTGAAAAGGAGACAGCTCAGAGACAAACAAGAGCAATGAAGGACAAGACCCAGCAAGGAAACCTCCAATCAGCCATAACGGACCACTGAGTGGTAACCCTAACCCTAAAATCAGCCATAACGGACCACTGAGTGGTAACCCTGACCCTAAAATCAGCCATAACGGACCACTGAGTGAAAAAGAGAGAACCATATCATGGATTGGGACAATGCCAGAGTCACTAAGCAGGAAAACAACCGATACCACCGTTGGATAAAGGAGGCGATTGAAATAAGGAAGCGGAGCCCGAAGACGATGAACAGAGTTGAGGGAGCATGTACGCTCTCCCATACCTGGGGGGCCGTCGATGGGAGGCCGTCCTGGGGGGCGGTGGACTGACAGCAGGAGGTGTGGTCCACCAGTCAGAAAACTGACAGGTGGACCACATCTCCGTTAACGTCAGCTGATAAGAACGCGTCACACTAATACACCGTGAGACCTTCTGATGGAGACGGAAGTATATCCGTCGAAACATGTCAAGGTAAAGAAAATAACATCTACCATGTGTCTGTGATAAAAGAAAACTATAAGTATGGAATATATCATGCTTTTTATTATTAGTGACTCTGCTATAAATCACTTTAAACCCTTTCAGGAAAATGTTCCATTATACTAAACACCACACTAAGTAGCCAACAACAAGTACATAGTCCAGTCATTTTTGGGGTCAGGGTTGAACAAATTGCAACACAAGGAAACTCAACTGATTTTGTATCCTCAATATGTCCTGAGTAAGGAAAAAAAAGCCCAGAAGAATCCCAATAGGGGAAAGTTTAGAAAAAGACCGAAATATACCCTATTCATAACGCCCATTCAGTATTTTTCTCATGCGGATGGGAAAAAATAATGAACCTTCAGATATCACCATGAAAATTATTGAGTTGATTACTTACTTGCAGACAAACCAAAAATGTATTACAAGTTTTTTGAATTTATTTGTTAACATGGGCAAACTGGGCACAATCTAACTCTCACTTGGCTGACACTCAGGTAAGAAAGATTTCCTTTTGTTTCTCCTGCATGGATAATTCAACTTACATTAATAAAACATTCCTGGTAATAAACTACAATTTATTGGGATCATATGGATGTGTGTTGAGCTGTGGTACGCCTATTATTGGTGAAAAGATGTCAAGTTTTGGATTGGTGAATATTTTCACTACACAGTTGTGTTAGCCAGCTAAGCTACCCGCAGCAAAGAACTTGTTAGCTGTCTCGAGACTAATTGACTTGAATTACTTACATGGCAGTGCAATGCCTACAATAACCCATGTTTCCATAGCTTAATGAATGATAATATTTGCCTGTAATAAGTGCGATAAATAGAATATGGTTTTGTGTTTATCTTCATGATACTCTAGCCTAACACTTTGTCTCTTTTATCTAGAGTAGACTATGGCTACACACTTCACCACACTGGTTCTGACTGTCCACATAGATGTTAGTTAAAGTAGGATTGAACGTGTCACCATGTTAGATTGCTGAGATAGAAGCCAAGGTTGTATTAACAAAAAGCAAAACATCACTGGGCTAAATTATGATGGCGATGAAAGTTACATTTGGAAATAGCAAGAAACAATAATTTTGTGCTATACTTATGGTTTTCTTTCTCCCTTTACTCCCCCCATTACTAATGTAGGCCACTCTTGGTTGTGTCACATAACACATGTCCCATCTGCACCTACTGCACTGTTCACCTAAATGTGAGGTAAAGAAGAATATGCTTTGTATGTTACCATCAGTGTAAACTGTTATGTTTACTTTGCATCGTTGATCAGTGAGATTTATCGGTCGAAATAAAGAATTGAGTGAATTTTTTTGTCCATTTCCAGGAATGGAGGAATATGAACAGTGTGTCATTTGCAAGCAGGATGTTGATAGATCAGGGTAATTTCCAACACTTAGAGAAAAGGGAAGTTTGTCTATCAACAAGGCCAGTAACATTCTCACTGTACCTGGTGATAAAGTACACAGAGACTGTCAACGTTCTTATACTAGACGACCACAGGTAGCCAAGGACTCAGAACTAAGTAGACAAATACCAAGAACACATGGTACATTCTCTTTCAATACTTACTGCCTCTTTAGTGACACACCAGCTGAGGTTGGGACAAAGAGAAGGATGCCATGGGAATCTGTAGTTCACCAAATCAGGACGATTGACATCAAGGAGACACTTTTGGGAAGATGTGACGGACGAGATGATGAATAGTCAGAGGCTGTGACAGCACGAATTCTGCATGCACGTGATCTACACGCAGCAGACGCGGTATATCACCAGATTTGCAGTGTGAATTTCCACACAAAGAAGCAAATACCAGCAGCATATAAAACAGACACTGAGCAAGAGTCAAAGAGGGTGAAGGTTGGCCGCCCTCAACCTGATGAAGGACAGCAGCATTTTTGGAGGTGGCAAAGTATATTGAAGAAAACGATGATGAGCAGATAACCATCAAGGATCTAATGGACCTCATGCAGCAGAAGCTTGCACGCAGTGAATGTGAAGCATATACTTGTACCTATATGAAGAAAAGGCTGGAAGAACATTTCGGAGAGAAGATCATGTACACTCTGATGGATGGAGAACCAATCGTGGTTACCATGAAGACAACAGCTAAGACTGCTGCAAGACTACTATGACACACAGAAGAGGACAAACCAATCGTGGTTACCATGAAGACAACAGCTAAGACTGGGCTGCAAGACTACTATGACACACAGAAGAGGACAAACACAGATGAAGAGAAGATCAGGCTTGTAAAGGCAGCAGCAAAGCTCACCAAACAAGATATCAAGAGCATCACGCTATCTAATGAATCTTACCCAAATGTCGATGACATAGAATCTGCGGAGGCTGCCGTCGGGATTCTTCCAGATAGTCTTCGCTTGCTCCTGGAACTACTATTAGTTGGGACCATAACTTAAGCCAAAGTAGCGGCAATTGGACGGGCACTGACACAGGCAACCAGACCTAGAATGATGTTAGCACCACTTCAGTTTGGATGGGGTGTACAGCTATAGCACCACTTTGCCTCACGGTTCCTCATTGACACTCTTCATCATCTTTGGTTTCGCTGTTCATATGAGGAGGTGCACCGATTTGAGCGAAATGCAGCCAAGTTCTATGGAGCTAACATTCCTGATCTATCAACACAGTTTGTCCAATATTCTGCCGACAATGTCGACCATAACATCCTCACAATTGATGGCCCCAAAACCCATCCCTGCTATTATATTTAAATAAGGCTGGTTTAAAGTACTTCTTCCTGCCACCATATATTAATGCCCATGGATAGCCAAAATGGCTTCCCTTCGGACCTTAACATTAAAGGACAATTCCGGTATTTTGAACATTGAGCCCCCTTTCTGGTTTGTTTAGGATGAAATAGAGTGGGTGACACCGAAATTTGAACTATTAGTCCTTTCTCGGGTATTTGGCTCATTTTGAATCGCTCCTGCCTGCTTCACAATGGTTGTCTGTGTGCATACACAAACCTGTCAACCCAGCAACCCTAAACGTTCGTTTTCAAAAATGTGCAAGTAACCGAGTGGTTAGTGGCATTCGTGAAGTTTAAAAAAAAAATATCGGCGCAATATATGTTTTCCATCCGTGTTAGTTGCTAAATTGAACTATTTTTTCAGATACCTCACAACCGCATATAAACTTCCGCACAAGGTCCCACTCCGTGCAGCACCTACTTTCGACTTCCGTCGGCATCTGCCTGCACTTCCCACAGGCACACCACCCGCCCGTGATCCTGGGGGGACCGCTTCAGCCGGAGCTTCAGGCGCCTCCGTAGCCCTAGCCTCCATCTCACGTAGCTCCTCTTGGGTGAATTCTGGTTCAAAACGATATCCTCTGCCGTCAAAATCGAGTGCGTCCTCCAGAAGCCACCTTTCATAATCCATTTTCAGTGATTTTCTATGTGATTTTCCCTAATCCGAAGTGCTCACGGTACAAGACTTCAAACCAACGTAAACAGCCCACCTTTCCGGTTCGGCGGAGTAATATCATCGTGCAGTAATGAGTCTTCCAACTGAAATCAACTGGCGATAAATGTGCAATAAAACACGACAGAAACCATATATTGTGCCGATAATTTTTTTTTAAACTTCACGAATGCCACTAACCACTCGGTTACTTGCACATTTTTGAAAACGAACGTTTAGGGTTGCTGGGTTGACAGGTTTGTGTATGCACACAGACAACCATTGTGAAGCAGGCAGGAGCGATTCAAAATGAGCCAAATACCCGAGAAAGGACTAATAGTTCAAATTTCGGTGTCACCCACTCTATTTCATCCTAAACAAACCAGAAAGGGGGCTCAATGTTCAAAATACCGGAATTGTCCTTTAAGTTATTTATTGTTATATGTCAACAAGATTCAACAAGACATTTTCACCTGGCTATATCTGATGTTTAGATCAGCCTATTTATGCAAATTAGCACATACGTAATTAGATTATGCACAGTTTGTCCATATTAACAAAAAAAATCAAAGAACTTGTCATACATTTTTTGTTTGTCTTGATGTAAGTAATCAACTGAATAATTTTCATGGTGATATCTGAAGGTTAATTATTTTTCCATCCGCGTGAGAAAAATACTGAAAATGCGTATGCATATGGTATATTTCGGTCTTTTTTCGAAACTTTCCCCTATTGGGATTCTTCTGGGCATTTTTTTCTTTACTCAGGGCATATTGAGGATACAAAATCAGTTGAGTTTCCTTGTGTTGCAATTGTTCAACCCTGACCCCTATTTTGGCTTAAAATTACTGGACAAATTATATATTGACCGCATTAGAATACCATTTAGATAATCCTCCATTTCTAATATCAATCACCCTGCCAAAACACATCATAACACTCTTCCATGACAAACTCCCTTTTATACCCTTGAAAATGGATTGAATCCTACTTTTTGTGAGTGACAAATGCATACTTGATATGCATTTCTCTATGTATGTGTATATGTCAGCTTTTGACTCTTTAGAAATGCAGTCAAAGTCCCGAACATGAAAAATGAATGAATGAATGATTGGTCTGATTTGTCCGAACAAATGTAATGAATTAATATAGCGCTTTTCTAGACACTCAGACACTTGATATTGTCAAAGCGTGTGTTGTCTACGGCCGGCCGCTAGGTGGCAGCGTTGTCAAGGCTTTGGTAATTAAATCGCTCCATTGCGGTTTTGGAGAGGCTGATAATGAATATGGATATTGAACGAATGAATCGTTATCAACAGAGCTATGTAGGGAGACTCTCTTAATCTCTCGACAACTCTGGTTACTACTATTAATAATGGCTCACACAATAACTAACGAGGTGAGTGCGGCATGCAGCAATCTGTTGTTATTAATTGTAATATTGTTGAATGATAACAGAACAATTATATATATATATATATATATATATATATACACACAACCACACAAGACATACGCACGCACGCGCACGGACACACACACACACACACACACACACACACACACACACACACACACACACACACTCTGATCTAAACACTCTGTCTTGAGGGTGTTAATGTCCTCCTGTGTTAAGAGGAAGTTTGATCACTTAAATCGGATCACACTCAGGATTAGCCCGCGTCTGATGAATCAGGAGGCTTTTGTTTCTCCGCCCTGATCCTTCTTAATCGGCTCCGCTGCCGAGTGGCTTCAGCGCGGTCAGAAGGAGGTAGAGCAGGTTGGCTCGTAACCTGCAGGTCGCTGGTTGGATCCCCGGCTCCTCCTAGCTGAGTGAGGAGGTGTCCCTGAGCGAGACGCCTCACCCTGACTACCCTGACGAGCTGGCTGTCGCCCCTTAGGGCGACAGCCAGCTCGCCGTCTCGCTCAGGGACACCTCCACACTAGGAGGACACCTTTCCTTACATTCCTATAATTTGTTCATGCCTTGCTCTGAAACACAGAACTTTGGTTTAAAACAACTGCCAGTGAACATTGAACTAAAATACGAGCTGAACATCTTTAATATATATTTATATAATTTACAAGTTTGCAATGAAAGGACTTAGTATTTATGCATTAATTTTCAATTCCCCGTGGACTCACCAGGTGTAGTATTCATGATTGTGCGCTCTTTGCGCGTCCTGAATACAATAAAAAGTGAAGATAAAAAAAGAAGAAAGCTCCTTGTGCTAAATAAGTAAAAACCCGGGTGGCGGGTATAAGGGGGTGTGTTCTACAACCACGTCATCCTCTGCCAACCCCCCCCCCCCCCCCCCCCCCCTCAGCGTTGCGGTGTGTGGTGGTTTGTAAATGGACGGAACCGTTCCTCGCTGTCACCACATCGACTCCTTCTCTCCTCTCCCCTTCCCCCGTTTCACTCTTCCTAGTTTTAACTTCTACCTTTTTTTAAACTAGGCCTACTACTACTTCGGGGTCGGAGAATTGGTTCCAAGTCACATGATCACATGACAAGAGACCAATGCAGAGTGGGGGGGGGGGGGGGGGGTGGGGCATGTGGGTCCAGGTCAGGCTGTGTCTGCCCCCCGGCCCCCCTAAAGCCTTCCATTGATCAACACAAATTCCTAGAAAGCGAGCGACCTGTGTTTGATCCTGTGTTTGTGTGTGTGTGTGTGTGTGTGTGTGTGTGTGTGTGTGTGTGTGTGTGCGTGCGTGCGCGTGCGTCCGTGCATGCGTGCGTGTGTGCGTGTGAACGTAAAAGTGCCACCTTAGCTCGCTGCGGTTGTCCGACTTCAGCAGTCCGTTTCACCGGTGAAACGCTGAGTCCAGCCAGCCCCTAAATGAGGTTTCGGACTGAGGCCAGCGCCCTGCCACCCCCAGCCGCTGCCTCCCAGTATGAGATACGTAAAGGATAATGCACAGAACGCCAGTCATCATCGGGAAAACAAGCCCCGACAGGGCCAACAGGTTCAATACATTATCCCGCTAATTACACGGCTACTTGCCAAAACGAAGAAATAACTACAATATAACGAATGGCAAGGGGGTAACTTTGGGTCTACCATTGGGGGGGTTACACTAGCGGCATATTTATTTATTGATTGAATAATTTTCTTGTGTAAAAGGTAACATGCCAATTTGCCGTTCATGTAAATACATTGCGATACTTTTACTGATTTTGGCTACTTTTTGACTATTTATGCCATAATGACACAGTAGTTAAATTCAGTGTTTAAGCACTATAGCCAGCAGTGGAAGCTTCCACTTAATTGATTCTGTGTGGGTGTTCACTATCCTGTCTCTCTCTTATCACCTCCTTGACCATTTCCCTCTCCTCCTGATGCATAAAACAATCGCAGTTAATGTTCAAATGGTTTGAGAGAGGTGGTATATCCTAATCAGTTTTGGAGAATGTGTGTTCCCTCTCCAAAAAAGTTGCAAAGCATTTTAAGCACCTTTTGCCCACTTACTAGAACATTAGGATTGCTACAAAATAATAGTAATAATAATAATGTTGTTTCAATGTTTCCTAAGAGCAAGCCTACTCACGTCAAATGCACCATCATTAACCATGTGTATGTGTGTACAGTACAGGCGTGCACGCTCAAAAGGAGTGGTGTAACCTCTGAACTAGCCCATAGCAGCTAGCTGTCAATGGATGACATCTCTGAGTAAATTGTGCAATCCCCCCCAAAACGTGTGACTGTATTGGAGCAAACCTTAACTTTGTCCCTGGTCTGTATTCACGTTGCATTTTACCCACCCGTACCCGAGTACCTTTTAGGCCGTGGGTTCTAGAATCTTAGGTTGAGGACGTCTATCGCTTCCATAACAACGTATGCTAAACTTAGAAAGTTCACGAAGTTGGCTAACAAGCTAGCTCTGATAAAAAGTAAAATAAATATCTGGCATGAATCAGGAATCATTCAGATCGTCTGGTTTTACTGCACATAGCACACCAACGATATTTGAATGTGAAATTATTTTGGTCACTATGCTCTCAATTGAAAATGGTTTTGTCTCTCCACTGATACCTCTGCATTCAAAGGGTTTGTATGGGGAAAGTGAAGATCCCTCTCCACTTTTAATCTCAAATTAAGGAAAATGTTTTTCTTTAGGTGAGTCATTGACGTCACGTTTGAGGTCCGTGCTTGGGCATGGTTTGCGCTCACACTACAGTACCGTTACAAGTTCAAGCGTACCTTACCCGAGACCACCTCTCCAAGCGAACCAGGGACCAGCTAAGCGTATCACACATACTCTAGGGTCTATAGCATATTAACCGCGTTGTCTGATTACAGTAAAATACATTTTTCACAATTTACCAGCTCTCGTTTTGAAGACCGAATCACCGCGCCATTCGTTTCAATGGGAATCTCGGCGGTCTATACTTTCAACATAAAGTGTAGGCCTACATATTAATAATTTGAAATTCGTCCCAACCTATATACCACAGATACTATATGGTCTATAACATATAAACACATTTTCTGGTTACAGTTTAATGCATTTTTTACAATTGACCAGATCTCGTTTTGAAGGCTGAACAGACAATTTGACTGGAACTACTTAGCAGGTGTCCGTATATCAGGGGTAATTGCACACCCTGCAGCCAATCAGAATCGAGTATTCCCCCAGACCATGGTATAACAGTAGGGGCATATACCTCCTTTTCGTCAGGATTTTTACTCTTTTTGGCTGGTGTCGACCAACAATGAAAATTGTTGTCCGGCTGCCTTTCAGTGTCCTTTTCATCTCCACATTCAGTTAGCATGAACCTGTCTTTCTCCAACTGTTCATCCCAGCGACTGTGCGAAATAGTTCGGTTTGGTAGAGAAATGGGTTGGGTAATACAAAGTAGTCTGTCTCGCGCTGCTGGTATGAAATGCTTGCCCTGATTGTAGCTTTTGCAACACAGCAGTAGGAGTTGGTTGGGCTTGAAGTGCCGAGACAGCTACAACCCAAACCCTGTCTGGCCTCATGTGGAATGAGACTGTCATCGGTGGGTCCATTTTCCCACACAAGGACATCCATAAAGCAACTTGGGTTTCTGCTGACCATACCACAGAAAATCAGATTGACCACATCTGCATTAGCCAAAGGTTTAGGCATTCATTGCTGGATGTCAGAGTTAGAAGAGGAGCTGATGCTGGATCACCTGGTTACAGCAAGGATCCAGCTGAAACTGAAACAGATGAAACCCAGACAAGGAAGTGTCAAATTCAATGTACAGCAATTTCAGGACATAGGCACATCTGAACTCTACCAAGTCACATTACACAACCGGTTCCAAGCACTACAACTACTACAACAGCAGGAAGCAGAAACCCCAAGATTACTGGAGGATACGTGGAAAGGTCTGAAAAGCATTTGGAAAGAGACATGCGAAAAAGTGGTAGGGAGAAGGAAAACCAACATCAAACCCTGGCTATCCACCAAAACGATCATGAAAGTGAGCGAGAGAAGGGGGAAGAAAGAGGTACTAAACAGAAGTAAAACCAGAGCAACAAAGGTAACAGCGTAGAAGGAATATCTAGCAGCAAACAAAGCAGTGAAAAAAATTGTCAGAAGATACATAAATAGGTACATTGAGCATCTAGCACAACAGGCAGAGGAAGCAGCAGGAAAGAACATCCTCAAGGAACTCTACCTTACAACAAAAAAGCTCTAAAGCAAGTTCAAACAAACGCAGGTACACATTAAAAACTCACAGGGAACACTCCTCACAACCAAGGAAGAACAACTAAAGAGGTGGACGGATCCCTTTAGAGTACTGCTTAACAGACCCCCCCCCCCCAAATAACAGCAGAGATCCCACCAGCCGCAAACCTGTTGGAGATAAACTGCAACCCCCCCCCCACCAAGAGTGAAATCAAGAAGGCCATTAAGGCCCTGAGAGGAGGCAAGGCAGAGGGGCCGGATGAGATACCAGCCGAAGCCCTCCAGGCAGACATCCAAACCTCCACCAACATGCTTCACCATCTCATGCAAATCATCTGGGAGGAAGAAAATGTCCCGCCAGATTGGAGAGACGGCAACATTATACAGATTCCAAAGAAAGGGGACCTCAGGGAGCGTAAAAACTACAGAGGAATAATGCTGCTTTCAACACCAGGGAAGGTGCTCAACCGCGTTATACTCGAGAGACTCCAGAAGGCGGTGGATGAGAAACTGAGGGGAAACCAGGCCGGCTTCAGGAACAGTAGATCCTGTGGAGACCTAGTAGCCACCCTCAGGATTATCATCGAACAATCCATCGAATGGAACTCTCCTGTCTTAGTCAATTTCATAGACCTTGAAAAGGCTTTTGACAGTGTGGATCGGGAGATACTGTGGAAATTGATGGGGCACTATGGCATCCCACCAAAGTTCATCAGCATCATCAAGAACACTTACCGTGGGATGCAATGTCCAGTTCTCCATGAAGGATGCGTATCAGAGGCCTTTGAGGTCCTGACTGGGGTGCGGCAGGGATGCTTGCTTTCGCCCTTCCTCTTCCTCCTCTGCACAGACTGGACTATGAAACAGGTAACCAACAACCGCCGAACCGGCATACTGAAGTCTGACGAACAGCTAGAGGATCTGGATTTTGCTGACGATTTGGCACTACTTGCACACACCCACCAACAGATGCAGGAGAAATCACACAAACTAGAGATAACTGCTGCTTCGCTCGGGCTCAAAATCAACTCATCAAAAACCAAAGTAATGCGAATCAACAACAAGAACAACACACCAATAACCATGGATCAAAACCAACGAGAGGATGTAACCAGTTTCACATACATTGGGAGTGTAATTAATATAGAAGGATCGGAGGAGGATGCCAAAGCCAGAATTGGGAAAGCAAGGATAACATTTAACATCTTAAATAAAATCTGGAAAACAAAAAACATATTACTCAAGACCAAACTAAAAATCTTCGACTCAAATGTCAAATCCACTCTACTTTACGGATCCGAAACCTGGAAGACAACCACCAACATACTCAAAAAACTACAGACATTCAGCAACCGCTGTCTACGACGCCTCCTGGGAGTCTACTGGCCCAACACTATCTCAAATGCCAACCTGTGGGAACTCACCAAACAAGAACCAATAGAGACCCAAATCAGGAGGAGAAAATGGAAATGGATAGGCCACACACTCAGAAGAAAAAAACAATCAATTACAAAGCAGGCCCTAACGTGGAACCCACAAGGCAAGAGAAAGAGGGGAAGACCTAGAGCCACCTGGAGAAGAATCACAGAGCAGGAGATGAAGACAAAAGGGCTGACATGGCAACAACTGGACCGGAAGGCACAAGACCGAAGAGGATGGAGGGGTTTCATCGATGGCCTACGTTCCATCGGGAACTTAAGGCCTAACCAACTAACTAATACCAAGTAGTCGGTGGGCGGGCGGGGAGGGGGGGTTACATTACAGATGATTAAAACATGATACTATCTTGCTGGCAAAGGAAATTATTAAAGAAAACAAACAAGTAATTCAGATATTAGGGGGGTTATATTAGCTGGATCTGATTTTTTGGGGGGGTCATCATCGCCCTAACCCCCCCACAAATTACGCGCCTGACGAATGGAATTTCTCTTTTTACAATTACCATTCGTAGAGTTGATCAGCAGAGTAAAAGTCTGCCAAAGACGTTGATGTCACTTAGCAACCGAATATGCTGGTGTTGGTGAGTATTACGAAAGTCGTAAGAAGTAGATATCTCCGTTCACTCCAATACGCAAAAAATGTCTGGATATTTATCAAAGGCTCATAATTATCTTAAAGGGACACTATGTAATATTTTGAGTAATTTATTACCTCAAATCAACATATTCATTCATAAATAAGTCCTCATTGGTGTAAAATTATCGCTGCCAAAAATCTCACTTATCCTCCTGAGCGAAGAATAATTAATATTAATATCAATATGGTTACATAGGACGGGTAAGCTTCATGGAGGCTTCCATTTTCTTCCGGTCTATGAGCTGCCGAGAGGGACAAAAAGCACTACGTCCTACAGGAATTGCAAACGCGTTTTCACTCTGAGCCAGGGTGACGGTGGAACGGAGCTTTGTTTAGCGAGACGAGTTTTACCAGTAAATTTGAACATGCACCGCATTTTTTTGAAAGACCATAGTTATGCCACGCCACAGGAGAAGGAATCATCGTCACCAAAAAAACGAAAAAGAGCGTTAAAAATGCAACGTGACCAGCGAATACAGAAAAGGAGGATAAACATCGGAGTCGCTTTTCCAAGGTGGAAAGAGCTGATGAAGGAGAAAGATTTTGAAAGGGATGCCGATGTTGCCTGCTTTCTTCTCGACAGGTAAGTCGATGTCACTGTCTAAATTACAAGCTTTTGTCATTGCTTGGTTGTGTAATTCATTACATAGGCGGCACAACAGTGGAACACTTATACAGTGTTTGGGAGTAACAGAATACACGTAGGGCCTACCGGCGTTACGTATTAATTGTTTGTTTGTTCAGATTTTAATTGGACCCCGGGAATACGGGGCCTGCCCATAATTCCGACGCCTCATTGTTCCGACGTCTCAATGTTCCGAAATATTTCCCATTAGATCGACATGCCACTATTCCGACGGTTCAATGTTCCGAAAACGAAACCCATTGGTCCGAAGGTCCGTTAGTCCGACTTTTCAAAAAGGAGGCGCATTAGGCCGACGGTTCAATATGCCGAATAGGAAAAAGAGTTTTATACCTCGCTCGCTCCCTCTCACTCTCACTCTGTGTGTGTGTGTGTGTGTGTGTGTGTGTGTGTGTGTGTGTGTGTGTGTGTGTGTGTGTGTGTGTGTGTGTGTGTGTGTGTGTGTGTGTGTGTGTGTGTGTGTGTGTGTGTGTGTGTGTGTGTGTGTGTGTTGAGAATTAGACCTCCGCTCTCTGTCCATGGTGCTGCAACACCGTGTCGAAATGAAGTGAAGCGTTGTCTTTTTGCCCTCCAAAATTCATCGTGAACGTGATATGTAGGCCTAGGTTGTATTTTCGAGACAGAGAGAGAGAGTGAGAGAGAGAGAGGGAGACTAATGGGGATCCATAATAATCCCTGTATGGTTCGTTCTTTGAATATTCCGATTTAAAACAAAATCAGAAAAACCAAATAACACTGTCGTTTTGGTTTTTCTGATTTGGTTTTGAAACGGAAAAGGGGCAAATGGAATAAACAGAATTTTTCAAAACGGGAATACTGAATAATCCAGTTGCTTGTTTTGTTTGTGTGATATTTAGATACAACCACAATGAATCCCGGGCAAAAAATACATAGGCTATAAAGACGTTTCAAACTTTCCATTGAGTCTCGCATTCTACAATGGCCAGCTTTATTGTTTTCCGTGGGAGCCGGCGACTTAGTCTGCGAGTGGACGATATGACCGTGGAGAAGATCGCCATGATATTCCAGGTGGCTGTTTACTAAGAAACCTAGCTGGTCATAAAACATTAAAATACATCTAAATGACAAGTAGCCTACATATTGTACAATAGGCTACATAGAAGAAGAAAGAAACTAGATTTCTTCTTCGAAGGTTGTGCTCCACATAGAACCTCCTCACCGTCATAACGGAGCACTTCGGTGCACCAGATTGCTTTAGAGCGGTAGGCCTATACTGATCTCGTCGTGCGTCTTTCCATTGTCAAATAGTTCACGAATAAAATCCCCATATGGTGAAGTGCGGCCATAACTAAGGCTAAATATAATTGGACAGTCTATTGCTGGTTTATGTGGTTGGCTCTTTTTTCTTCGCTCTGCCTTCTGGTGTAGCCTACAAATGTATCTATTTTTGTTTTTTTGTTTCGGGTTTAAAAAACCAACAAACAAAACACAAACACAAATGAAATGCCGTTTATTTGTTTATTCCTTTTGCCCTTTTTCCGTTTCAAATCCAAATCAGAAAAAAACAAAAAACGACTCTTATTTGGTTTTTCTGATTTTGTTTTAAATCGGAATATTCAAAGAACGAACCATACATAATATATAACTAACTGTATTCCGTTAGTTACAATGTAAATTGTTGGTATTTAGAATACTGTTACATTGTTGAAATCAACGGATTACAATGCGTTGATTAGGATGCGTGCTCAGGCGCACGCATTATGGGAATTATTGTTTTGATTATCGGTAACTCCAAGACTACCAAAGGCTCAACTTTTATGTTATCTGACATTTTATGTAATCTGACATTAAATGACCTACTGTTATTTATCATCTGTATAGTTATTTGTCATGCTGGAAAGTCCACAACTGCTGGAGTCAAGTTCCTTGTCTGTAACAATGCTTGTTCAATAAACCTGATCTGATTTGTCCATCTAATTTGTCCAGTTATGAGAGAACTCTTGGGATTCGGAAGGAATCAACCCCCATGAGGCCAAACCGGAATGAAGTGCCAACTGCTTTGATATTGTCCAGTATTTCCAGTGGGACAGATAGGCAAGTCATCACATGGAAAATAATTTTGTCATTGTTTGTTTGACTACGAGTTTCTTATAAAACTTTCATCTACCTGTACCTCATAGTGTGTTATGATTATTGTTTTCAGAGATGAACATCTATGCGCAATTGCAGAGGCACCGGAAATTGAAACTCTTGACAACAGGTAACCCATAAACTCTCATATTGTTTATTATCTATTTTGTGTGTTACATATTTTCATACATGTTTTTATTGATTATTTATTCTCCTCCTAGCCTGCATGACATGAGCATTGGAGAAGAGGAGCTGAATGAAAATGCCTTCAATGATCACATGAACAGTGTGTAAGTGGGCTTCTATTCTGTCATTGGTTTCAATTGAGTTGTGTAGGCGTCATTCATGACATTTCTATGTACTGGGTATGTTGTAGGATTGATTGGGCAGAAGAGGGGCCCACATTTCACAGGGACCCGGACGACAGCTCTGATGAGGAATATCTTCCACCAATTTCTTTGAGGTGAGTCGAAATCTATTACTACTCTTTACTTTGTTTTTGTGCTGAGTTTTTACATATAAACAATGTTCAGTACTATTTTTAAATGTTTCTATTCTTCTTGTTGACACAGAGGTTTGGGTCATGGCTATATGCCGAAAAGTTATGGAAATTCTTTGGTTTAACTGTGTATGATTCCTGATGTTCTGCCTTTCCAGAATGGGTGGTGCACTGAAGGGAGCGCAGGCGATAGATAATCTGCCAACCATCGGGATCGATGAGACTGTGCACGACCTGCCTGCCCCTGAAGTCCTTTCTCATGAGCCCTTGACTCTCAAGCAGCCAATTTTGCCAGGCCCTCAGAAGGTCCTTAGTGACGCTGATATCGTTGGCGTCAGAGCAGCAGTCCTGTATGAGAACAGCTTGAGGCAGCTTGTCACATTTTTAACTCTGCCAGTGGATACATGCACTGGTGTCTTGAGGAACGGTTCGGTGTGTGAGAGTGTTGCTCCCTTTCCAACAGTCATCACCACCAGGGGCACTGCAATGAGCGTCGAATGGGTAAGTCTTGACAGTAACTAAAATTCCCAACGAATGGTAACAGACAGCACAGTATATGCATTGTGAATTTATAAGGCTACTCTTTCTGACCACTAGATCTGCCCTAATGGACATTGCCTATGGCGGTGGAACTCCCAGCCTGTGTTGAAGTTTGGCATGCAGGCCGGGGACTTTCTACTTTCCTCAAACATCTTGCTGTCTGGAAACAACTACGCTAAAGTTGCTCTCCTCCTCAAGTTTATGAACATCCGAATGGTTAACCCGACCACCCACTACACAATCCAGGACACGTACTGTGTTGACACCATCAAAGAATACTGGGAAGAGAAGAGGTCTGAGGCCATCAGCCGACTTCAAGGGAAAGATGTTGTGCTCTTGGGTGTGTATTTTTATATTTTACCTTGTTCTACATACATTTGTATAGTGTTACGCAATGATACCGATTTTGCAAGCATCTGTCATACATGTGTTGTATTTTGAAATTAACTTATTTTTCAAGGTGATGGCAGAAATGACTCACCAGGGCATTCGGCACAATACTGCAGCTACACAACCATGGAGCTTGATTCGAAGGAAATTGTCTATGTGGCCACTATAGACAAGCGGCAGACAAACTGGAACTCCAATATCATGGAAAAGGAAGGTTTTATCCAGACTGTGGAAAAACTAACCCATGAGATAAAGGTAGTGGAATTCTGCACAGATGCCCATGTCCAGATTGGAGCCCTTTTGAGTAAGTGGTCAACAGATAAAATGTTTGTGCACAAATATTGAAATGCTGATTGAGACACCTGGAAATAAAATGATTCCTTACTTCACAGACCCAGACAAAGGCAGATACAAGGAGCTCAGGATTCACCACAGCCTGGACATTTGGCATGGTGCCAAAAACCTGTCCAAAAAAATTGCTATTGTAAGTTCTAATACATCCAATTTTATACATAACACTACCCTGTACCGGCCTGCATGTCAGTTGAATCATTGTATTTTGCTTGATCTCCATGCAAAAATACATGCACGGAATAATTTGCATTGTTTGTTTTGTTTATCCCCTCAAGGCAGGAAAGTTGAAAGGCCAGTCTATTCTCCTTCACTGGTTGAGGGATGTAGTCAACCATTTCTGGTGGTGCTGCAAGACAGCAGATACATTTCAGCAGTTTCTTGTAAGCAAGATGAATATATTTTTTTAATTCAATAAGTTCCATGATTCAAATACCCTTGACATGATGATTTTGTTTTTGTGTTTATTTGGTTTACTTTCCTTAGGCACTTTGGATTGGGGTTCTCCATCATGTGTGCAACCATCACACCTGGGAGACTGGAAGCTGCCAACATGATCACCTGGAATACACTCACGAAAAGCAGTGGATTGAGAGGGATTCCCACAGCCACAAAGCACTAGTGAACATTGTCCTCAACAAGCGCTGGCAGAAGGATGTCCACAAGTATCTGCGCTTCAGGTAAAGTGTGGGGACCTGACAATTAAATAGAAATTTCAGAGCTGTTAGAAATGTGTGGGTGTGTGTTTCTTTCTCTAATTTTTTTTTATTCATCCAGATCAACAGCACACCTTGAGTCATTTCAGAATCACATTCTGATGTATGCCAGCAAGCGCCAGGCCTTCACTCCCCGAGGGTATGACTCAAGAGTTTTGCTCGCAGCTCTGGACTACAATTTCCACCACAAACGGCAAACTTACAGGACAGCTGAGGGCCAACAAGTGTATGTGTGACTCATTAAAAATTTCTGTTCAAATAATTGCATATTCCTATTGTCTAACAATTATGTGATTTTAGTTGTCATAATGACTTGTAATACTTTCCTTTTATATTTAGTCTTAGGAAGAAGTACAATAAGAATGCCAGAAGATACAGCCTCTACGCCTTAAAATGTGAGAAATCATATGATTACATCCCTGAGTTGCAAGTGCGTATTGTGAATGGAAGAGTTGCAAGCGGGGTTGGGATGCCACGAAAGAGGACCCTACGCCCGGATGACCCAAGGCAGCTTGGTGTTGTGCCCCCAATACCTCCACCACCGATGTCAGAGTTGGTACGCACGCATGTCAGCAGAGGCCTAGGTAAGTGACACACATCTACCTGCTGTTATTTCAGCACAGGCCATTGCCTCTAACTGATACTGAATTGTGTGCACATGCATGTTAATGATAATCCATTGTGTGCACATGACTAATGGCACTCCATGTCTTTTACAGGATCAGCCCTCGATGCTGCTAGCCACATGGAGGCCGATTGAGCAGTTGTTTGGTGTTGCTGGTGTTTGAGGTGTAAATATTTTTGTAAATATTAATAAATCACTTTTGTTTTTCAAAAAAACATAAATTTCATCGTATTGTTCATGAAATTGCTATTGAACCTTATTTTGATATTTTTCTCGATCCCTAGTGTAGAACAAATACAACACAGACTCAAATAAAAAATCTTTTATTCTTCGTAACAAAAAACAGAACTCAAAAGAATACTAAATAGATATAAATATAACTTTACTATTTACTCCAAATATTTACAACACTACTCAGGCCAATCTCTCAGATCCCTGGAATGTAGCCTGTGTATTGTCCCTGAAGGTCAGGGAATTTGTCCCTAATTCTCCAAACACAGCAGCTGGGAATCACACTCCGGTTCCCCTGTCCTAATGCACCATGCTGCCAGAAAATATAATGTCTGTAAGCTGCATGCCTGTATTCCCTGTTGTCATCGCCGGGCTCCCTTACATTTCCTAAGGCAGTGAGGTTCTCCCGGTACTGCCTATGGATCCGCAGGTAACCCTCATCCAGGCAGTACTGTGTGAAATGGGGCAGGAGGCTCACACAGTGGACAGGGTCTTGGCCACAGCATTTCCTCTCCCTGTCCGTCGGCATGTCTCTGCACTTACCACAGGTACACCACGGTACCCCCGGTACCTCCGCAGATGTAGGAGCACCATGTCTTTGCTGATGCAACAGCAGAAGATCAAAAATCAGACCCGGCTGCCTCTCCAACATTCCTGCTGCGAGGCGTCTGTGATCATCAAGGCTCATCTCCTGCAGTAATCTCTGAAGAAATGAAAGGAAATAAGATGGGGTTAGGCCATTAGGTATACAGGTAGACATAAAGCCAACACGTTGGAAAACATGTTTTGCAATATAGTGCACATGCAGGAGGCAATGCAGTGTAAAGGATCTCATATTTATCAATGTTGACAAAAGACAACTTCATTAGTGTGCAAAATAAACAAATGCTCTCTAACATTTTCTAAAAGCCTTTGTTTTAAAAAACACTCAATTACCTCACGTTGTGACTATGGTGTCGTTATGTGCATAGGATTGGAAATTCATAGCCTGTTCATTTGCTGCTAGCCATATAAATTGTACAAACCTCTGTCGCTTCTCTTCTCTGCCTTTGGAAACCTTCAATCCTATCAAGATCTTCTCTTGACTCTCGTTCTCCTCTTCCTCGTCGTCCTCCTTGCCTAGCTCCCACCGATCCACTGCCTCTCTGTCCTCTCCCTCTCCCTCTTCCTCTTCCTCTTCCTCTCCCTCTCCCTACCGGCGTTGAATCGCCTGATGATGATCTCTGACAATGGACGGACATCGAAAAGTAAACGGATAAAGAATGTTTCATTACTAATAAGCACATAGTTCATGCGTTGTAGTAGAGTAGCCTAATATAAACTCTAGCCTACTAAAAAAAAGTTATAGGCCTGCTATTGCTGATTTAGATTGAATTTTTCTATTTCTCTACTGATTGC
Organism: Gadus macrocephalus; assembly: GCF_031168955.1. Classification (NCBI taxonomy): domain Eukaryota; kingdom Metazoa; phylum Chordata; class Actinopteri; order Gadiformes; family Gadidae; genus Gadus; species Gadus macrocephalus. The sequence continues at coordinate 2,283,954 of NC_082388.1, forward strand.
CTCGACAATGCAACATTAAAAGTTACTTCCGACGGGCCGTTTGTCCGACTTTTCAAAAAGGAGGCGCATATTAGGCCGACGGTTCAATATGCCGAATAGGCCTACATATAAAGAGTATTATACCTCCTCTCTCTCTTTTGTCACTTTGCTCTCAGAGAGAGAAAGAGATACACAACTCTTTATATGTAGGCCTATTCGGCATATTAAACCGTCGGCCTAATGCGCCTCTTGTTTGACTTATCGGACAAACGGCCCTTCGGAACAATGCGTTACGTTTTCGTAACATTGTTAAAATAATGACTATCGTGAATGATGACTGAAATAATTCACTATCTTACACTAATGATTCAATGCCGTTTGAAGTTTGTTAAAAATAACGAACCCCATCATCACTCGATTGACTCGATGAGGTAGTAGGTGTCATGTCACAGCTTCTTGGCACATACTGCCCACCGTAGTTTTTGGACAAGCGAGCACTATTAGTTTGAATGCAATATACAATTGTACCACTAGATGGGAGTAATTTTTACACAGTGTCCCTTTAATACCAATAAAATGTAAGTTTCCTCTTTTCAAAACGCAACCTCAAGCGTTTTATTAGCCGTTTCATTCATTTATCTTTTGCAGAAGGTGGGGTGGGCAGCTGAAAGGAGTCGTAGTGAAAAGAATGTTGTTTCGCCCAGGATCCTAGAGGGTCTAGTGCACGGCCCCGTTAACTTCTTGTGTCCCAGTTTTTTTGTTTTATTTAACATGAATGACGTTGATGGTTTTAGGCACTGTGTTGAATTTTAATCACTTAAAGTCGCAGAGGGATGTGAAGACAGAACTCTCGCTTATGATGCTACAAGGCTAACAATGCTAGACAACGAGAATATTTCTGCGTCCGGCACATCATGCACACGGGGGCGTGGCTGGCTCCATGATGGGCCGAACGTTCTACTCGTCAACAAAAATGGCTGCGCCCGTAAAGAGAATAATTTTCTTTGCATTTGTATCACGTTGGTCAATTTAATGTAGATTTTAAATGCTTTTACACACTTGATTACATTGCTACTTTATGCCGGTCACCAATTTATGCATTGCACTGTCTTGCTGTGTGAGCAATAAAATGTAAAGTTGTGTTTGTTTTCGATCTGGTTTGCTAAAGAGGCTAATGTAGCTAACAATAACAATGACTAGCCGATGAGAAACAGGATTTTTTTTTTAGGATTATTATGTCGGATATGTATCAAGCCGAGAAACCCCTACATTAGCCTGTGCTTGATACATATCAGATACAGAAGTTACCCCTACCTTGGCATGCATGGTAGGGATATATTATGTTATTTACAAGTTTGCTGTGGAAGGCCTTAATATATACTTATATTATTAATGCAAAGAATAACCCAATGACACAAAGAGCTTCGTCATGGCTGCCTTTACCTCCCGTAACCTGCGTTCCGGTTTATCTAGTTTTCAGCTCACGGCTATTAAATATAATACAGCTACGACTGACGTGTTCACTCTGTACTTCTCAGTCGATTCCGGGAGTTCATGGAAATCGCTTTGTGCATCGTCTTCAAAAGTCACATACACACACAGTCCAGGTGAACTCTGAACGAGTCGTACGATGCGGTCCGGGGAAAAGCCACGAAACCCTTGCACAACGACCAACGTTTCGCAAAGAACTTTGGCACCGAACTTTCAACTTTATTTCTTTTTTTTTTATGACAAGAAGTGAACAATATACAAAAATATAGAACCAAAAAACTTCACAGTGTCCTAGGAGGCAGCGATCAGAGTCAGCGGGGGTCATAAGGGTAACGATGGGGGTCATGGGTCAAGGGTCGCAACAGGGACCTCCGCTGGGGTCCTGGGTCATGAGGGGGCGCTTGGGGCCAAGGGTCGCAATGGGGGTCCTCAACGTGAGATCCAACGGGGGTCGTCGTGGGGTCACACCGGGGTCTTCAGTTGGGGGTCGTGGGTCATGACAGGGTCATTAGCTGTGGGTCTGGGGGTCATAGGGTCACGATGGGGTCTTGGGGTGGTGGGGTCACGACGGGGGTGTGGGGGTCGGGGTGACCTCAGCTGTGCAGGTAGTTACGGCAGGGCGAGGGGGGGCGGTAGTCGTACTTGCCCAGGCGGGGTGGTAGTAGGTGGTGGTGGTGTAGACGTTGGCCGAGGGGGGGGGCCGCGCTGAAGTAGTTGACGGGGTCTTCGTTGGCGTGGAGGTTGTTCTTGTTCAGGGTCTGGGGGGGGGGGGGGGGGGAGGAGAGGGAGGAGGAGGAGGAGGAGAGAGAGAAGGGAGGAGGAGGAGGAGGAGGGGGGAGAAGAGAAGGAGGAGGAGGGGAGGGGAGGAGGAGAAGAAGAGGAGGAGGAGGAGAGGAGGAGGAGGAGGAGGAGAGGGAGGAGGAGAAGGAGGAGGAGGGGGAGGAGAGGAGGAGGAGGAGAGGGTTAGGGGGGTTCATGGTGTTGATGTTAGGGGGTATGGTGGGTTTAGAAGGTAGTGGGGGTGTTGAGGAGGAAGAGAGGAGAGGAGAGGAGAGGAGAGGGAGGGGGAGGAGGGAAGGAGAGGGGGATAATGCGGTTTGCTAGAGCCTTTGAAAAGAATGAAAAACGACCAAAATGTATTTTCGGAGTCCCGCCTACAAGACACCGGATTGGCTCAAACGAACATCGAACCAGAATCACTCTTACGCCGGATTCCACCGCACGCGTTACGGCTAAGGCACGGAACGGCTGCGACTCTGCCCTGCTTGCATTTCCACCGGGCGCGTTACGGCAGCGCAGCGCTGCCTTGCGAGCCAGCGTATTCACGCAAGATCACGAGATCACGCGATAATCCTACACCTAATGTACCCACCTTCCACTCCAAAAACTACTGCAATTAAATGCTACGCTTTGTCCTTCCGGCCATTGTCCTTATAAAAAGGACTCCTCCTCCCTCTTTTCCTCCTCCTCCCCTCCCTCTCCTCATCCTCCTCCTCCTCCCCTCCTCTCTCCTCCCTCTCCTCCTCCTGCTCCTCCCTCTCCTCCTACTCTCCTACTCCTCCCTCTCCTCCTCCTCTTCCTCCTCCCTCTCCTCCTCCCTCGCCTCCTCCTCCTCCTCCCTCTCCTCCCTCCCCCTCCTCCTCCCCCTCTCTCTTCCTCCTCCTCCCTCTCCTCCTCCTCCTCCCTCTCCTCTTCCCTCTCCTCTTCCCTCTCCTCCCTCCTCTCCTCCTCCTCCTCCCTCCTCTCTCCTCCTCCTCCTCCACCTCCTCCTCTCCTCCTCCCCTCCTCGACCTTTGACCTGCGCCCACCTTGAACTCCGTGGCGTTGTCCCTCTTCCGCCGTAGGCAGGTGGTTGGGCGTGGCGGGGGGTGGACGGCGGCCGACTCCAGGGTGGGGGCGTGGTCTATCCTCTGGCAGCCGGCGAATGAGAGCGCGGAGAGCAGCACCGCCAGGAAGAAGCTGGCCGCGCCGACCGCCAGCAGCTGGAAGAGGGTGAAGGCTAATGGGGGAGGGGGGGGAGAGGCAAGAGACAGAAGGGAGGCAGGAGAGACGTGATGTTTTTCCGGTTTGTCCAACCAGCTCTAGCGGGAACGTGACGTACTTTCCCATCTTGCAGTACTTATAGCGTTCCCGTTTCTGATTGGCTAGTCATTGTTATTGTTGGCTACATTAGCCTCTTTACCAAACCAGCTCAAAAACAAACAACAGAACTTTACATTGTATTGCATGCACAGCAAGACCGTGCAATGCATGGCGACCGGAATAAACTAGTAATGTGTCATCAAGTGTGTAAGAGCATAAAGTGACATTAAAAATGACAAACTTGATACCAATACACAGAAAATATGTCTCTTTGTGGCGCAGCCATTTTTGTTGTCGAGTCGTACGGTCGGCCCCACTGAACTCGGTCTACTTTCAGAATAGCGAATGGGACCGATCAAATGAACGGTCAATCAACAATCACGCAACTAACAATTGTAATCTTAATTAGGAAGCATTTCATCGTTAAGATTCCCATGCTAACGTTAACGTTAGCATGGTAGTATCTGAGCTACGTGGTAGTGGTGGTGGTGGGGGGGGACGACGACTCTTACTTCCACAGTTCTGCTCGCTGTCCTGCCCGTTGGAGACGACTGGAATAGAGAGAGAGAGGGAGGGAGGGAGGGAGGGAGGGAAGGATGGAAGGAAGGGAGAGAGAGAGCTAGAGAGAAGACAGAGAGCAGATAGACAGACAGAAAGAGAGGGAGGGAGAGAGAGAGACAGAGAGCAGACAGAAGGCACGGACACCCCCCTGAAGCTCGTCGGTCAGTCAGAGGTGTTTCATCGACACACATGAATCCAGGATAGGAATACTAGTTAAAATACTATACAATATAGACAACGAGCAGAACTAAACACACAAGTTTAACGTGAGGAGGGCAGATCTGACTGACTAACTAACCAGCTGGGTGGGTGAGCTGTGATGACTAACTAGCTGGGTGGGTGAAGTGTGAGGGACTAACTAGCTGGATGGGTGAGCTGTGATGACTAAATATCTTGGTTGGGATGCGGTAATGACTAACTAGCTGTGATAACTAGCTGGGTGGGTGAGGTGAGACTAACTAGCTGTGGTAACTAGCTGGGTGGTGAGCTGTGACTAACTTGCTGTGGTAACTAGCTGGGTGGGTGGGGTCAGGCTAATTAGCTGTGGTAACTAGCTGGGAGGGTGAACTGTGACTAACTAGCTGGGTGGGTGAGTTGAGACTAACTAGCTGGGTGGTTGAGGTGAGACTGGGTGGGTGAGGTGAGACTAACTAGCTGTGGTAACTATTTGGGTGGGTGAGGTGTGATCACTGAGTAACTAACTAGCTGCGGTAACTAGCTGGGTGGGTGAGGTGTGACTAACTAACTGGTGGTTGAGGTGAGACTGGGTGGTGAGGTGAGACTAACTAGCTGTGGTAACTAGTAGGGTTGGTGAGGTGTGATTACTGAGTAAATAACTAGCTGTGATAACTAGCTGGGTGGGTGAGGTGAGACTAACTATCTGAACTAACTAGCTGGGTGGGTGGGGTG